>NC_048225.1:128358238-128541408 GCF_002007445.2 Ailuropoda melanoleuca
CCGCAGATGGAGGACCCCGGGTTTGGGAGACCGCCGGAGCCCCGGGGAGTCGGGGGGGGATGTCTCCGGTTTAAGGGTAGAGGCGGCCGAGAGTGTGGTCGTTGTGGTCGTGCAGCGCGTCTCGTAAGGCACCTTTGTTCGTATTTGTTAAGTCGACGGGCAAGCGCTCGTCCAAGTTAGGAGAGCTCCTCCGGGTGCGCCCGGGAGGCTGGAGGTGGGGGCAGCCTCAGGGAAACGTGTTTGTGTGCCGCGCTTCCAGGTCTGCAGATGAAGAGCCCAGAGAAGAAGCGAAGGAAGTCAAACACTCAGGTGAGTGCTGCTTGCCGTTGGGGTCGTTCCTGGCCCCCGCTGCCGTGTGTGTGTACCTTGCCTCAGGTACAGCGGGCAGAGAAAGCTACTCTGCTTCTGGCCGTTTCCCTCCACTTTTAACAAATGTGTGGTGGGGGGCGAGGCCGTGGGACCACTGACCTTATCAGTCAGGCCTGGAGTCTTCCTCTCCCCCTGTCTTTCCTGTCCTGGTTCCCTCCTGGGAGATGACACCTACCGTTTACTGAGGGTTTTTCTAATGACTTCTCCGGCACTCTGTGCTAATGGTGCTTTAACAGTTTTCGGAGAGAGGCATTATTCCTATTTTACAGACGGGGAATCCGAGGCTTTAAAAAGCGGAATACCTGCTCGGGGGCCTTGAGGTTCTTCAGAGACAGACTTAGGATTGCGGCACAGTTCTGCCTGCTTTCTCTACCCTCTGTCTCTCTGTTACCGTCTGAGGCCTGTCTCTACGTCCGAGCTGGCTGTTAGGAGCCTGAGTCCAGAACACGTTCTGTGTTTCTGCTGCTCTCCTGGTTTTTAGCTCTTTCCATCCGTGACTCTGTGTCCCTCATCTGTTCCCCACTAGGGCCCTGCATATTCACATCTGACGGAGTTTGCACCACCCCCGACTCCCATGGTGGACCACCTGGTTGCATCCAACCCTTTTGAGGATGACTTCGGAGCCCCTAAGGTGGGGGGTGCAGCCCCTCCATTCCTCGGCAGTCCTGTCCCCTTTGGAGGCTTCCGGGTACAGGGGGGCATGGCAGGCCAGGTACCTCCAGGCTACGGCACTGCGGGTGGAGGGGGCGCTCAGCCTCTTCGTCGACAGCCTCCCCCTTTCCCTCCCAACCCCATGGGCCCTGCTTTCAACATGCCCCCCCAGGGCCCCGGCTACCCACCTGCAGGCAACATGAACTTTCCTAGCCAACCCTTCAACCAGCCTTTGGGTCAGAACTTCAGTCCTCCTGGTGGGCAGATGATGGCAGGCCCAGTGGGGGGATTTGGCCCCATAATCTCACCCACCATGGGACAACCTCCCAGAGGGGAACTGGGCCCACCTTCCCTCCCCCAACGCTTTGCCCAGCCAGGAGCACCTTTTGGCCCTTCTCCTCTCCAGAGACCTGGTCAGGGGCTCCCCAGCCTGCCCCCCAACACAAGTCCCTTCCCTGGCCCAGACCCTGGCTTTCCTGGCCCTGGTGGTGAGGATGGGGGAAAGCCCTTGAATCCACCTGCCCCCACTGCTTTTCCCCAGGAGCCTCACTCAGGCTCCCCAGCTGCTGCTGTTAATGGGAATCAGCCCAGTTTCCCCCCAAACAGCAGTGGGCGGGGTGGGGGGACTCCGGACGCCAACAGCCTGGCACCCCCCAGCAAGGCGGGTGGGGGCTCGGGGCCTCAGCCTCCCCCAGGCCTGGTGTACCCATGTGGCGCCTGTCGCAGTGAGGTGAACGATGACCAGGACGCCATCCTGTGTGAGGCCTCCTGCCAGAAGTGGTTCCACCGTGAGTGCACAGGCATGACGGAGAGCGCATACGGGCTGCTGACCACCGAGGCCTCTGCCGTCTGGGCTTGCGATCTCTGCCTCAAGACCAAGGAGATCCAGTCTGTGTACATCCGTGAGGGTGTGGGGCAGCTGGTGGCTGCTAACGATGGGTGACGCCGGCCAGGGGGATGGTTTCCAAGTCTGGCTCTTGGTCCTTGTTTCCACTGGCTTCCCATCCCCCTGGGGCAGAAACACAGTGGCTCCAGGGGCGGAGAAGGAACTGAAGTGGGCAGGCGGAAGAGCCTGGATTGCTCACTTTTCTGGAAACTTACACGTACACGTTGAGATCGACAGATCCAGGGAACCGAAGCCCTGCCGAGCATTGTGGTGGCTCCAGTCCCCGAAAGGCCGAGGGGTGTGGCTGCAAGAGAAGAGAGGCTGGAGGAAGATCTGGAGGGCAGGGGTCTCCTCCGTGCAGATGATTGATACCCCAGCACCCATGCCTGACGCTCCTAGCTAGCCCCACAGCTGCAGCCTTAGTGTTTGGGGTGACGTGTTAAAGGTTTCTGGCCAGAGGAGTTGGGGTCCCATCCCTGCAGTATCCTTTTCATGGGCTTTAGGAGACAGCTTTAGGGAATAAATGGGGAATTTTCCTTTTTCTCACCCTCTTCCCTCGTCCCAAGATCTACCCAAGTCCTACCCCCTCAGAGAACCAAATAGCTTGAAGGGAGAGCTCTTGGCTGGGGCACTTTCTCGGTGATTGGGGCTTCAAGACTGTGGGTAAGAGTTGCTGTGCGGACATGTGTCCCTCATACCAAAGCCACTGGCCCTTTCTCAGCTTCTCTTGGGCTTTTCTCCTAATGACCATTTTTTTGCCAAAAATTGGGATATGCGGTCTGGCAGACCGGGATATTTGAAGTTCAGACTGTCCTGGAGCGTGGACTCTGCTTGAACGGCCCTCCGTGCCTCGCCAATTGTTGCGCGGTCCTGCCCGCACTGGTCTAGAGCTTTTGGGATCTGTATTGCTCTGCCTCCCTGGCTCGATTGAAGGAAAGCTTGGAAAGGCACAGAACCCTTATACCTCATCTCCTGATAGAAGGATCCCTGTCCCAGCCCATGGGTAAGGGAGGCGGTGGGACGGGCATTGCTGTGGTCCTGAGATGCAGTCCAGAGTCTGGATCTGTTTTGCTTCTCTTTCCCTGCCTTTCTGTCTTCTTGGGCCCAGTGATCTAGCGGTTACTCCTCTCAGCCAGAGGCCTGCACTGGGCTTCATGTGTTCATATTTTATTTTTTAGGCACTGCCTGCCAGAGATGGGCTGGGGGCCTGGTAGGAGCTCAAGCACACATTCCTCAGTGGGGTGGGTAAGGCAGGCATAGGTGTGGCCCAGAGAGGAGCTAGTGGTCCGGATCCCCTGCCCCCTTCTCTTGGGACCCTAGCCTGTGAAGACTTAGCAATGTACCGCAGAATGCGTTTGTCTGCCCTGGGGGGGCAGCCGCTTTGAGGCTGTGGGAAAGAAGGGAGGGGTTTCTGGGCTTCTCTCTTCCAGCCCGGGGTGGGGGGGACCCCTGAGCTTTGTGTTGTGTTTGTGGTTCTGTTGACCTTTTTTTATCTGTTGCTATTTTTGTGATGTCTTCCTCCCCAATCCCCTCTCTGCCTTTTGTAAGTGGCTCCTGGGGGAGGGGGCCTGCTCAATCCTTCTCTCCCTCACTCCACTACTTTTTGGAAGCAAGTGGGGGGTGGCAGAGATGTGGTGGTTGGGGGTCTTTTGTACGATTGGATTAATAAAAGGACCTGAAAACCCGGACAAGGACTTCTGCTGATCTGCACACAAAGGTTGGAATGAGCCTCTCACCGGTGGGAAGGATGCTCGAGGGGCGAGGATATGTATGTGCCCCAGGGTTCCTGGCAGCGGGACTGGCGGAGAGAGATTCGGGACCCTGAGCTGATCCTGGTACTAGTCGAGGAGTCAAGGGAGGCCCGGGTGCGCCAAATCCCCTCCCCCCTCCTCCCGTCCCTGCTGTGAGAACGCGTTTCCTTTCTGGGCACATTCCTGGGCCAGGCCTGCAGCCAGGGCCTCGGGGACAAACGCTGTTAGTGCTTCTGGGTTTAGCGCCCCCTCCCCACATCCCCATTGTGGGCGTTAGCGGTCAAGTGTAGTGGGAAGGGGCTGCCCTTGGTCTAGCAGATTTCACTTGGGGACGCTTCCCAGACCCCCACAGCCTCCCCTTTTAGAAGCGTAGCAGTGGCATCCTTTGCACCGGAGCTGGATGAGAACGGCAGGAGAGCTATTTCCAACCAGCGGCTGACCATGTCCCCTCCCCCATCCCGCAGCTGTGTCTGTCTGTCCTACGGTCGACCTTGCCCCTTGGCCCTGCTGTCTCGGGAGGTGCCCCCCTCTCCCTTTCAGTTGGGTCTTCCCTCTAGAAACTGTCTAGACGCCGGGAGAGGAGGGGAGGTCGCCCCAAACGCAGTTTGCTGCGAGCCCAGTCCGCCCCGGAGACGTGGGCCGGGGTTTCGGCCGCCAGCCCTGCTCCTCAACTCCAGCTCTTATTGGCTGAAAGTTTCCGCCCCCTCGGGGAAGTTGACCTTCCATTGGCCAGTCCCAGTCACGTGAGCCTCCCTCCATCCCTGCGGGACCGTAAACCCGCTGCGGCAGCAACAGGTCGGCCGAAGACCGAAGGCGTGCTCAGGTGGGGCCCTTCGGGGCGGGGGTCCCCCGGACCCCCCGCGGCACCGGGGCGCGCAGCCGGGCGCGCTCCGCCGGGGACCCGGGCGCTGCGCGTCGCTGCTGGGCCGGGGCGGGGGGGCGCCCAGGGCGGCTGTCCCCGAGACGGGAACCGNTTTTTTGTTGGATCCTGCCTGGGTGGGGAGGGGGTGGAGGCGGAGAGGTCGGCGAGAAAGAGATCTGGAAACAGCGCGGGGAGGGGTGGGGGTTAGACCGAGGAAGGAACTTCCTAATAAGGCAAAGAGATGCTGGCGGGGGAGAACGGGGCTAGCTTGTGGAGTCTCGGGTGAACTCAGCCGGGAGAGAGAAGTAGCCGAGTTCGGGACCCTGAGGGCAGGGGTTCCAGACTGTCTCCTTTTGGGTCTTGTTGACCCAGATACCGTAGCTGGTTTCCATGGAGACGGTGGGTCTGACATCACCCGGGTTGCCATGGTGCCTGGTTCTGGAGGACCGGAGCAGGCGGTACACAGCCAGGGATAAACAGGGACTGCAGCCCAGGCTGCTGCCACTTCCTTCCTGCCACCACCTGTTAGCAGTCACACGCAGCGGCTGGGGACGGGAGACAATGACAGCCCAGTGTGTATGGGGGGGGGCGGCCGCTCGGGGGATGCTGGCAGAAGCTGGCCAGGGCATCCTGTGGGTGCTGCTAGTGCCAGGGAGGCATGGGTGTTGGGGAAGACACCGTGAGCTGTCCCTCCCAGCCGTGGATCTCAAAGGGCCACAGGTTATTAGGGTCCTGTGCAGGAGGACTTGCACCAGCTCAAACAGAAGGGGGCTGTGTGGGGGTGTCATACTGTCACACTTCTTCCCAAGCCTCCCTTCCCTTCCTGGGGTGTGCTTACAGAGCCCTTTCCACTTGCCGCCCTTTTGGCCCCTCAGGAAACAGTCACTTATCATCCGAAGGACCACAGTCCAAGACTTGAGGGGTTGGCTCATCTCCCCACTGCCTTGTCCCAGGCCCCAGTTGCAACTGCCAAGCCTGAGGGGATGGTCCTGGGCCTCAGTGACGGGGTAGATCTCCCTCTTAGCCTGCTTTGTGTCAGGCTTTGGAAGCTGACGCAGCTCCCCAGCCCCATCCTGCTGAGTCAGAGTGGATTAGTGAGGGGCAGGCCCACAGCGTGCTGTCTGCTGCTTTGCAAACTGTGACGTCTTTATAACAGCTGTCGTGAAAGCCTTTCCCCGTGGCCTTCACGTTCCCCGAGATGAAACTCTGCGGACTGCAGAGAAAGGAAACAGAGTTTAGAGTGGAGCGTCCACACGACAAGGAGTTTTACTAAGGGCACGTTCAGATGGAGCTAAGCTCTGCCTGTTCTCCTCAGGCCTGGCTGCACACGGGGACCGTCTGGGAGGGTTTAAAAAAGACCCAGGCCTGAGCCTGACCCTGAGACCAGTTGAATCAGACTCCAAGGGAATTCTCGTGTGCGGCCAGTGCTGGGGATCCCTGAACCAGACCGTGTGAAGGGCTGGTGCTGGCTGGGAGGGTGGGCAGGAGTCCTGTTTTCTGGGCCCTGGCTGGGGAGGTGGTGATGGTGGGAGACTCTGGGGTGGTTACTTTCCTCGCTCCTCTCCTCAGCTGCTCATCCTTGGCGAAGTCGAGTTAGCCAACCTGTATGGCCTTCATCTTCCCTGACTCTAATCTGAGGGCCTGGCCTGGTTGGCCCCCAGAGCCTTTCCAGCCCCGTGCTTTGTCCTTTCGGGGTCAGCCCAGTCTCCCAAGGCCCCACCGGTCCCTGGAGGGGTACACTGCCCTGTGGCTGTTGGCAGGTTTTGCTCTTGCAAGGCTGCTACTGCCCAGAACAGTTGAGGTATCAGGGTTAGAAGGGTTGGTTTTGGAAACTGCCGCCGGGCCCTGGGGACCCGGCCAAGGCTGCTCTCTGCACCCTGCCTTTGCTGAAGGGAGCTGGGGTCCTGAAGAGCGCTTTTCTCTGCAGGCAGCAGCGACAGCAGCTTCAGGGCCCTCAACAGCTATGGCTTCCTGCTCAGACTCTGACAACAGCTGGGTGCTTGCCGGCTCTGAGGTAGGGACAGCAGGCCTGGGAACTCCCGGAAGAGAGGTCCCTGTAGGCCTGGGCTGCTCCTGGGTCTGTGCCCTTCCTTGGTGCCTACGGTCACCTGCATCACCTCCTGCCGGCTGCTAGGGGAGCTCCAGGGGCAGGAGGAGGGAGATCAGGCCCCAGGAGTCAGGTGGCGGGACTTGGACTGGGTCTTGAAAGAAGGGTACCATGGGGTCACCTGCGAGAAGTAGGGGACTGGCGTGAGCAAGGAGTCTGGGGCAACAACAGGAAAGCCATTTTGAGGGAGACTGAGGCAGTCCACGGGATGAGGTGGCGATGTGGGCTAGACTGTGTTGGAATGAAGCCGGGGCGGAGCCTGGGAACCCCCAAAGACCCAGGCAGGTGGGCGTCTTCCTGAGGGGGACTCACAGAAGGGCTTTGGATGGAAGCAACTCAGGACAGTCGTTGCCCTGGCACAGGGCCAGCCACCCTGTGGGCGGGGTGAACAGGGGAGCATTTTGAAGGTCCTGGGGTGTAGCTGGTGGTTGGCAGGGCAGGAAGCCAGTGGACTCCTGTGTCCCCAAAGCCACTGAGAAGGGAGAAGGGGGTCATCGAGGGTCCTGAGCCCTGGCGACTTGGTGTGTTAGCACTGCTGGGGGGGGAGGAGGGGAGGGGTGGGAGTGAGGAAGCTGGCCTCAGGGAGGTGCTGGGGGGGCACAGGGGCAGAGGAGAGGGACAGACTCTCTCTTCCAGAGCCCTGGCCTCCTGTGGGGGACCTTTGCTGACCGCTGGACATTTTACCTCTCTGTCCTCCCCTGTAAAAAGGGGATCGTGATCCCTGGCTTATATGGGTGGCCACGAGAGAAATTGGAAGTTGCAAAGAACATACTCAGGTGGAGAATGATTCTCGGAGGGGTGGCAGGAGCCCTGGATGGGGGAGCAGGTGGCTGGCCTGCCGAGGAGGGATGCGCAGGGAGGGAGAGCCCGGGTGGGGCTGGGGTGAGTTGTCTTCGGCCAGCGGCTGCCAGGAGAAGGGCATGTGGGGCAGGGGGAGAGGCTGGGAAAAGCCTGGGAGATGCAGGTGAGAAGGGCGGCCCGTGGTGTGGACAGCCGCAGGGAAACAGAGGGGGATGTGCCGTTGACCCTTAGGCACCCGGGGGCTTCGTCCTCTTGCTGTCCAGGCAGTCGCCAGGTTTAATTGGTGGGGGCAGGGAGACCCAGGCTTCAGCCGGCTTCTCTGAGGGGGTGGGGACGGGGCCACCAGGTTTGTGTGTCATATAGTGTCTCGGTCCAGTGGCACTTTTTCACTGAACAGAAACAGCCCCTGGAAGGTTCCGCACAGCAGCAGTTGAGATTAGGGAACGGCCCAACCCCACGTCCAGCTGACGCCTGCCACCCACCCTGCCTCAGCTCACCACTGCGTGTAGGAGATTTTTGTGAGATGTGGGTGGGGGTCGCTGAGCCATGTGGCGGGGGGGCCGGGGACCCCAGCAGAGCCCCCCGTGCCCCTGGACTTGTCCTGCTGTGCTCCCTCCGCACAGCCTTCTGCCTGCACCCCTTCCCCCAGAGCCTGCCCGTGGAGACCCTGGGCCCGGAATCCATGGTGGACGCAGAACTGGAGAGCACTCCCCAGGCCCTCGGGAGCCCCTCCAAGACAGCTGCGGGAGAGTTAGCTGGGGCTGAGGACGGAGGAGGTAACAGGGCTCCCTGGGGGTGGGGGCCCATTTCCTCCAGGAAAGGGGGTTTGGTCTGTCATATTTCCTGGGTTGGTCGTGGTCTAAACCCTTCCTGCCACGTCCTGTCCTGGCATTTTCCTGCCCGTCCAGCCTGGTAGGGCCTGCAGGAGCCAGAGGGCTGTGTGGGAAGGTCAGTGGTGTTTTTCCTGGGTCTTCCTTCCTCCACAGAGACCGTCTTCCAGGGCGAAAGCGCCCAGTCTGGTCCCGTTCTGCCAGAGAAGACTGAGGCTGAGGTGAGGACCAGTGGCTGGGGGAGGGCAGCAGGGAGGGGCCCGGAGTGCTCATGGCCGTGTCTGCTCAGGATGACCTGGAGGGCCATGGCTGTGCTGGGGGGCCCCTTGGCCTGGGAGACACACTGGTCCAGGGAGATTCGGACGAGGCCTTAGTGGCGGCAGGCCTGGGGCCGGACACAGAGGACCCGGAGGATCAGAGCCCCCAAGGGAGCCTGCCTTCATCACCCAGTGCAGGTGAGATGCGCCCCTCTTTATTCTCATTCCGGAAGGAACGGGGGCTGAGTGCTTGCTGCTGAGCGTGGCTCTGGTCCAGGCGCTAGGCCTTAGTGGCTTCGTGGTCCCCTCATGCTGCGTCAGTGAGTCCTGACCACTAGTCCTGAGATCCCTGAGTCTCAGAGAGGTTACGAGATGTGACCAAGGCCACGTTGCTGGTAAGCGGCAGGGCCTGGGTCTGCTGGACTCCCTCCCCTCTGCTGCGGGGCTGCCTCTCCTCGTGCGTCTAGACTCAGCTGTCGTCCCCTGAGTCCCCGTCATGTGTCTGCTGGCCCAGGAGACGAGGGAGGGGGGTGCTGCACGGCCTCTGTGAGAGGCAGTCTTGTCTGAGCCAAAATGCAAGTCAGACCAAGAGAGCAGGAGGAAGAGCTGGAATTATGGCGCCCCTCGGAGGGGGAGGGCGGTTCAGTGCGGGCGGGGGGGGCGCCCTTGGGGAACATTCACCCTGGAGGGGATGTGGAGCGCAGCCTTGAGAGACAGCAGGCTCTGGGTCAGTGGGGTCGGAGGAAAAGAATGTTCCAGGCCAAGGCTGTAGCATCTGCAAAGGGATAGGGCCACCTGTCCTGCGCTAAGGAGCAGCGTATGAACCCGTGTGTGTTGAGGGGTGACAGGTGGAGGAAGAGGCTGGGGCCACGTAGGGGACAAGTGCAGATTCGAGGCACGTGGTGTCAAGTTGTCTGGGTGTGAGGTGAACAGGGAGGGCTTAGGCAGCCAGATGGTAGCAGTGGTGCTTTCTCTGCATGGGGGTGGGGCAGGGACTGGACCAGAAGAGAACCAGCGTGGAGGACAGTGTGCTGAGAGTTTGGTCCCCGGTGACAGCAGGCAGTCATCCAGGTCAGGACCTACAGGCTGGGGGCTCGTCTGCCACAGAGGGAAGTCGGCGGTGGGGGTGACAGCGTGCAGTGAGATGGCCAGTCCCCCAAGCACTCCCACCTTTAGGCCAGGAAGAGCCAGGAGGGCCCGAGAGGCAGTGGCCAGGCGGATGGGAGCTGCCGAGGGAGCTTGAGGTGAGGCACGTGGGGGAGGAAGGAGGCTGATTCAGGGTAGGGCTGCTCCTTGAGTTTGCAGATCCAAAGGCTGGTACCCCCCACTCAGCTGGGCGGGGCAGTCACGGCTGCTCAGGTGGACGTGCCAGGGTCCCCACGCGTCCCTGTCTGCGGTCTCTGCCCGCATCATTCTCCGGTTGCCTCACTGCCTCGTCCGCATCCCTTCCTCCAGCGTGGTCCAGGGAGGAGACCCGCTGCTCCAGCAGTGAGGACGACACCGACATGGACGTGGAGGGTCTGCGGAGACGGCGGGGCCGGGAGCCTAGTGCCCCTCAGCCTGTGGGGACCCTGGGTGTGGAGGACCAGGCCGGAGGCGAGGGTGCAGGCTGGGAGCTGGGCATCTCCCTCAACTTGTGCCTCCTTGGGGCCCTGGTTCTGCTGGGCCTGGGGATCTTCCTCTTCTCTGGTGAGTGACACCTCCCCTGCTGGGGCCCCGCCCCCTACACCACATCCTGCGCCGTCTCCATCTCAGGTAGTTGTCAGAGTGGGACAGTGGTGAGTGGGGATGGGGCCTGGCTTGTCCCTGCTGAGCCCTGAGGGAGGCTGTTGTGCACAGTTCTCCCGGGTGGACGTCGGGGTGCTGGGGCTGGCCATCCGTGACTCAGTGATTGGCCTTTTGGCTGTTCGTGCGGACTCTGGGCCCCTTCCCTGCTGGCCGTCTTGGCCGTGGGGTCCAGGTCCGGGGCAGGAGGGCGACTGTGTGCGTGTGTATGGAGTGGAGGGAGTGGGCAGGGGAGGGGTCTGGTGTGCATTGGGGCAGTGCAGGACTTGGCCTTCCTGCAGGGCCCGTAGAGGAAGTGGAACAGGTCTTCCCGGACACGGGGTTGGACATGGAGGTGCGGGACGCTGCGGGGGATGGGCAGGTATGCTCCCGTGTGCCCAGAGTGGGGCGGGGCCTGCTGGGGAGATCCAGGGCTGCCGGGGCCGTGGGGCAGGAGGGCATTGCTGGCTCCTTTGCCCTCAGGATGGGGCCCCGGGACTCTCTGACAGCGTCCCCAGCCTGCAGAGCATGGCCCTGCTGCTGGACAGACTGGCCAAGGAGAACCAGGACATCCGGCTGCTGCAGGCCCAGCTGCAGGTGCGCACGTGTGGCAGGGCGCCCCCTCAGCCAGGTGCCGGCCTCGTGTCCTCCCCCAGAGCTGTCTTTGCTCACCCCCACCTCAGCCCTCTCGGCCCCCGGAGAGCCTGTTCACACTCCTCCCGCCCAGGCCCAGGCCCACGTGCCCGTTGGCCGAGGCTTGCCCACATCGACTGGTGGCTCTGGTTTGCCTGGCGCAGTGCGAGAACCTGCCCGGGCTCCAAGGGAGGGCAGCGCGGGGTCACTTAACACTGTCTGTTCCAGGCGGGGGAGGCGGGAAGGGCAGGGAGGGCCACATGTGGCTCATCTCAGGTGAATCGAAGTGTGTGCTTGTAGGACACGGGAGCCGAGGTCTGTGAGGGAATTTGGGGGTCCCAGGCTCTGGGGCAGGTTGTGGGGGGCAAGGAGGAGAAGAACCAAACTCTCTGAGTGGCCAGGCCCGGGGAGGGGGTAGGAGGCCCTGGGCCGGCCCTGACAGGACCTCGTGTGGCCCCTCCACCCCAGGCCCAGAAGGAGGAGCTTCAGAGCCTGATGCAGCAGCCCCAAGAGCTGGCAGAGGAGAATGCCCGGCTGCGTGGGGCCCTGCGGCGGGGCGAGTCCTCCCAGCGCGCCCTGCAGTCAGAGCTACAGCAGCTGCGGGCCCGGCTGCAGGGGCTGGAGGCGGAGTGCGTCCGGGGCCCCGACGGGGTGTGCTCAGGCTGGGGCACGGGCTCTCAGGGTGGCAGGGTCACCGAGGAGCGAGGCCCCAGGGAGCAGGAGCCAGGCCCTGGCTTCCTGGAGCAGAAGGAACGGCTAGAGGCTGAGGCCTGGGCCTTGAGGCAAGAGCTGGAGAGGCAGCGACAGCTGCTGGGGTCTGTGCAGCAGGACCTGGAGCAGAGCTTGGGGGGCGCGGGCCGAGGGGACCCGGCGCGTGCTGGCCTGACCGAGCTGGGCCACAGATTGACCCAGAAGCTACAGGGCCTGGAGAAATGGGGCCAGCACCCTGGGGTCCGTGCCAATGCCTCAGAGGCCCGCTTCCAGAGTTCCAGGGAAGGGAGTGGAAAGGAGAAGCGACGGGATGGGCCGGGGGACCGCAGCACTGAGCCCTGGAAACACAAGAAGGAGGGGTCTGGCTGGGAAAGAAAGAAGAGCTGGCAGGGTGAGGACAGGGAGCTGGCCGGGAGGGGGAAGGAGGAGGGTAAGCCATGGGAGGGGAAGCGGGGCAGCAAGAAGGATGGCAAGCGACAGGGCCCCAAGGAGCCCCCTAGGAAGAGTGGGAGCCCGCGCTCCTCCGCGGACAGGCAGAAGCACCCTCAGTGGAAGGAGGGGGCTAAAGACGGGCATGAGCCCCTGCCACTATGGGCAGGGCTGTCGAGGCACAGGTACCGGGCGCCCCAGGGCTGCTCAGGCGTGCACGAGTGTGCCCGGCAGGAGGGTCTTGCCTTTGGTGTGGAGCTGGTCCCGGTGCGGCATCAGGAGCTGGCCTCTCTGCTGACGACTTACCTGGCGCGGCTGCCCTGGGCCGGGCAGCTGACCAAGGAGCTGCCCCTCTTGCCTGCTTACTTCGGAGAGGACGGCATCTTCCGCCACGACCGCCTGCGCTTCCGGGACTTTGTGGATGCCTTGGAGGACAGCCTGGAGGAGGTGGCTGTGAGACAGACTGGTGATGATGACGAGGTGGATGATTTTGAGAGTTTCATCTTTAGCCACTTTTTTGGAGACAAAGCACTGAAGAAGAGGTGGGCAGCTGGGCCTGGGGGTGGAGGGGGGGTGACCGAAGGAGCAGGGACCCTGAGGAGGGGTCTGTTTGAGCCAGTTTCAACGCCCAGCTGGCTCCCCTTGGAGCAGCATCTGGAGACTTGCCTGTCTTCTGGGAGGTCAGGGAGCTGCCCGTGCTCACCCCATGTTAGTCTGGGCGGCCCCTCCTGGGCCAGGGGGTACTTTTCCTCCCGAGTTGTTCTGTCCCGCTCAGACCTGCAGCGTCCAGGGGGTAAGGGGGTTCCTTCGCCTTCCTGCCGCCCTGACTGTGGGGACTTCATCCTGGGGTAGTGGTCTGGTCCCTCGATACGGTTGCTGGTGGCCGCCTGTGTTAGCTGCTTTCCGAGGAACAGGGTCCCTCCCTTCCAGGAGCCCCTTCTCATTGCACAGCATCGTCCTCTGAAGACCTCTTCCTGCCCCCACCCTGTGTCCCCCACAGGTCAGGGAAGAAGGGCAGACACTTGCGGAACCCGGGGAGGGGCTGAGGCCTGGTGTCCCTGGCCCCGGGGACCATGGAGTCTTCGTTTCCTCTGGCCCAAGCGGAGCGGAATCACTGATGTCACGGCTGCTGGGAAAAGGCCTTAGCGATCTGCCTGCCTTCTGTCTCTGCAAATACGTGCAACTGTGGGCTGTGACTGGGGGGGGGAGGGGCGGAATTCTCATTCAGCAGCCACAGCTCTCATCTTCCCGTGTGCGCATGCCCCCCACGGTGGGCCCTTGGCTCCACACACGGACCTGTGCGCTTGGGGTGGGACTGGGGTTGCTGGCTGGAGGCCCAGCACGGGGACTTTCCCTGGGGTTTTGTTAGATGTGGAAGCAGCTGTCCCCTGTGGGGGGGGGTGAAGCCCCCTTTTTACCCCTTGCTTCTCACGTGGCCGCACCTCCCGTGTGAACTGTAGTCTCAGACCCGAGTTCAATGCTGTTGGAACTGTGGGGTGGGGTGGGGCTCTGTCAGCAGGGTGGTATTGGAGCACAGGGGCCCCCACACCCACCTTGTCCCCCACGCCACCCTCCCAGCCACGATGGGCCCTTGGGACCGGCACTCCTCACTCTGCTTGCACCCGCCTTGGGGCCGCTCCTGGAGATAGAGAAAGTGAGCTTGGGCTTTGGGGTGTGGTCGGGTGCGTTCTTCCCTGGGAGCCTTGGGTTTCTGATCCTCAAAATAGCGGATTGGATGGCTGGGGAGAGATTAAATAAAGCAATGTAAGCACAATGCCTGTTCAGTGTTTGGCACTCAAAAGCTGTCAGTCTAGGGTGTGGAGGAGGGAGGCGGCCCCTCCCCCCCGCCAGGCTTCTGCGTTGGGTGCGCCGGGAGCCACCAGGAGGCGCCGTGCCTCCACGTTTGCTGCAGACCTCGCCTCCCCCACCACTTAGTGCCCTAACTGCGGACCCTGCCCCGCCCGGCCTGCGCGCTCCCAGATCCCAGACCCCGCTGGGCTCCTCCTCAGAAAGTCCTTCCCGACGAGCCCCCTTGATTGCCCTGGGAGTCCCCCGGGCGTCCCCTGGGCGTGTAGGGGCAGAATGATGCGGTGTGACTTCGGGCAGGGGAGAGGGCCTGAGGGTTCCAGGAGGGGGTTGGGGTGGATGGCAGGTGCTTCGCGGGGTGGGGCCCGCTGGCTGCTAAAGGGCTATAAGTCAATGAGCTCATGGGAGGGGGCTGGGGGCAGGGGCCTGAACCCGGAGCGCGCCAGTCCGCGGCTATGAGGTCTGGGGTATGAGGGCGTGTTAAAGAACGTGGCGCCCAGCGGAGCTGCGTTCTGCGGCAGGAGGGACTCGTTAGACCTAAGGAAGGCTCCTCCCAGGCAGAGGGTCAGTGACTGGGGCTGGCGGTCGTCAGGAAACGAGTCTTGTGGAGGGTGGTTGGGAGGACCCTGGATAGGCTGGCCTGTGTCAGCCTGTTCCCGTTCCTGGTCTAACGCAGGTGCTCAGAATTTATGCTGCCTCACAGCTTGACCAGTCAGCTTGGGCTTCCAGGGCTGGGATTCAGGCTAGAAGGGAGGCCAGATTCCTCATCCTGGGGAGGGGGCACAGCCTGGCCTCCCTGGCTTCCCAGAGGGTCTGGGTGCTTCCCGCTTCTCTGCTTCTCTTCTAGGGCCCATTTCCTTCATTTGCATGACAAACTCAGGGAGGCTGGGAAGAGCCCCCAAGCCCCCCCTTCTTACCCGCTCGCTCGGGAGAGTAGCAGTGCTGAGCTGGCTGTCTCAGAAACTGCTGAATCAGGGCGAACGGGAGAGAGGGGGAGCAGCCTGGCGGCCAGACGGTTTAGGTGATGGTTCAGGATTCTCCCACAGGCCCACCTGCAAGGCCACGGAGGAGGTTTGCTGGGGGGAGGGGGGAGGGTGCCACCGAGGGCATTAGGGGCAGGGCACCTGTATGAAGGAAGGTGCACATGGGCACTGTGTCCTGGGTGGAAGGGACCAGCTGTGAAACGGGGGTAGTTAGGAGGTGCCAGCCAACAGCCCAGGAGGGGGTAACGCGGGCCTGACTTGGACCATGCATTAGAGTGGGCCCTCCTTGGATGGGCCTAGGCCAGGGGACAGTGGAGGGGGTGCCGAGGACTCCAGCTTCCCAGCCCTGGTACAGGTGGGTGATCACGTCCCCCTGCAGTGCAGGGAAAGGAGGAGCTGGTGTCACAGGGGTGGGGTGGAGACGGGGAAGCAGCGGGGCTGGACTTTGCAGGATATGGGAGATGGAGAGAGCCAGCCTCCCAGCAGGTCACCCACTACTCCAGACACATGTATGTCCCCTCTCCCCATTCCCTTCAAGGCAGGGCCCCTTGGAGAAGTTCTGACCACTGTCACTTAACCTTACTGAGCCTGAGGGGAGTGACTTGTCCCCTGAGGTCATCACTGAGACCCTGTCCACAGAGGGGCGGCTGTCAGGCTGGGGCAGGGCAGACAGGAACCGAAGCCAGGTACTGTGGAGAGGAAAGCATCAGCCCCCTTTGGAAGGTCGGTCACCTGTGGGCCACACAGACCTGCCATGCTTGCTGATCTAGAAGGCAGCCTCGGGCCCTTGCTGAGGCAGCCCGTGGGGGCAGGCAGGGACAGAAACCGTGGCATGAGGCCTGCCCAGCAACGGGCTGCCCCTCTTATCCACTTGGGCTGAAAACTCATTCACCTGTCTACCAGTTGTACGTGCAGCATGGGCCCCCGGACTGGCGTCACTGCTGTGCTTGGGAAGCGTGAGTGTGGCGCTGGGGAGAAGCACAGGGAAGCAGCTCCCCGGGTGGCCTGCCAAGGCTGCCGGGGCTGGGAAACGGCCGGCACCGGAGCCACGCAAGCTCTGCTCCTCCGCTCACAGCTCCTGACTCTTAGGCCAGTCTGTCCACCTCCTTTAATTTTTTTTTTTAAAGATTTTATTTATTTATTTGACAGAGACAGCTGGCGAGAGAGGGAACGCAAGCAGGGGGAGTGGGAGAGGAAGAAGCAGGCTCATAGTGGAGGAAGCTGATGTGGGGCTCGATCCCATAACGCTGGGATCATGCCCTGAGCCGAAGGCAGACGCTTAACCGCTGTGCCACCCAGGCGCCCCCCACCTCCTTTAATAAAATAAAAACCAACCTGTGTCACTAAAAAAATGTGGAATGAAATCAGTAAATTACTTTCAGTGGCCGTGGATGTGGGGTCAGTTCCCCAGCTCCGAAGCTGACATTCAGTGCACAATCTTCTAACAGAACAAAAATAGTTCTCTAAATGATGAACCTTTAAAAAAATCTTGTGTAGGGGACATCTGGGTGGCTCAGTTCGTGAAGCATCTGCCTTCCTCTCGGGTCATGATCCCAGGGTCCTGGGATGGAGTCTGGCATCCTGCATCGCATGGGGTTCCACCTGCTCCACGGGGAGTCTGCCTCTCCCTCTGTCTGCCGCTCCCCCTGCTTGTGCTCTCTCCCTCTCTCTCTGACAAATAAATAAAATCTTAAAAAAAAAAAGGTCTGCCTTTTTAGTGAGGGGTGACTCTCAGGGATACTTGTGTTCCTGAGTCCTGGGGCCACTTCTCTGTAGTCCGAGGCCGGCACTGGCTTCTTCAAGCCTCGTCTTCTGGAACCCCCATGAGGCAGCGTAGTCTGGCATCTCCCAGAACTCCGGCCACACCTTCCTGGCTCATCTGTGCTTCTGCCAGACCATCCCGCCCCTCCCCTTTTTGCTGCCTCACCCTCAGTAGCACCCCGGCCTGCAGACCCGGCCATCCACCCGAGGAGTGCCTCATGTTTGGGCAGCGCGGTATGGCTTTCAAAGGCTTTTCATGTATACTAACTTAAATTTGATTTCTTTTGGTTGTGGCAGGAAGGAAGAGTAGAGGAGCATAGAGTTTCAAGGACTAGTGGTGTCCCTGCAAGGGAAGCACGGCTCTGGGGAGTAGGTGTGCGAGTGGCCTTGGAGAGCAGAGCGGCTGATGTGTGACTCCGCAGGCTGAATGGCTTTGGGTGACCACAAGGCCCAGGGTATTCCATGGGAGCTGGTGTCCGAGGAGGAGGAAGAACCCTCTGGCCATCTGAGGTCAAGGGTCACCATGGAGGCAATAAGGCCATGGGGAGTGGTGACAGGAGCCAGTGGCCAAGCTGCAGTGAGTGGGAAGGAGTCTTGGGATCGCTGGCTGTGGGCACTAATGAGGGAAAAGCCTGCCCAGCCAGGTGGTTAGGAGCCTTGCAGGGGCCAGAGTTTTCCAAGAGACAAGGGAATAAAGGGCAGGAAGCTGAAATGGGAAGGAGGGAGGCCACAGACATGAAGTCTGTGCTGAGATATGTGGGTGGAGGGCAGTGGGCACAGTGAGATGCAGTTGGGGCAGGGGGCAGGAAGGGAACTCGCAGAAGCGGTTAGGAGATTTCCGATCACCATTGGGAATTCTCGGGAGCTCCTGACAGCAGGGATGGGAGAGGCACGAGTGTGATTTGGGTCAGGTGAAGGAGGGACCTGGGGTGGAGTCCTGAGTCCTTTCTAGTGATGGAAGAGGGATTTGAGCTTTCCGTGGAGCTCGGAATAAATGCGTACTGAAGGTGTGCTGGAAAATCGGATCCCGTGTTGAATTCTAAAACCACAGAGTGCTCAGAATAAACAGCAGCTCCACATCTGGATGATGCTGGAGAATTTACCTACTGTATTTTTCTCATTTCCTTCTCACTGCAGCCCTGTGAGACGGGTGTTATCAACGATGAGCTCAGAGTGACTCGCTGAAGGTCCGGAGAAGCGTCCGAGCTGGATTAAAGCCCCACTGTGTGCTGCCTTCTGAGCGCACGGATGAGTGCGGTAACTGCAGAGTGGCCACAAAACCAAACCAAACACAGGACCTTCCCGAAGCCCGTCCTGTCCGCATCCGGCCGTGCCCATATCTGCTTGGCTTCTCGGTCTCGGGTTCTCCGCAGCAGGTGCCCACGCCGCCCCTCTTCCCTGACGGACTTCGCGTCTCGCAGCAGCGGACAAGTTCAGACATGCAGGCCCACGAGTCCTAGCTAAGGGCGACGGCGCTCACTGCTCTGGGCCGTCCCTGCTGCGGGCTTTCGGGGAGCGGAGGGACCCCTTATCTCCTGGCTGCGGACCGGACTCCGGATAACACGGGGTCGTCTGGCCCGGGCTGGCTCCCAAGGCCCTTCAGCGCATTGCACCGATGCCAGTGCGCCAGGGCCAGCTCCTTCCCACCCCGTCCAACCCGCGCACCCGCCCGCGGCAGCTTCCGCGCCGGCTCCCGGGCCCGCAAACCCGCGCGGCCCGCCCCTCCCGCGTGACGTCACAGACACGCCCCCGGCGCCACATCTACCAGCCCCTCCGGGAGGACCCATGTTCACCGCGGGGCACCGACAGGGTCGCTTTGGGACGTGCGCTTCAGTGCTCACACAAGGACGCAGGCTTGAAGACCTGTTCAGCGTGATCGCGTTTGCTCTTTCCCCCTAGTATTTGCAGTGTTGTGTGGCACGCAACGTGAGGCTCACCTCCGGGCATTTCAAGGCGTCACCCCCTAGAAGGAGAATGGTTGTGTCCGGGTGACGTCAGGCTTTGGGCGGGGCCGGCCGTGCCAAGGGAGCTCCGTGAGGGAGCGCCCTTCCGGCGGAGCCACGCCCTCCGTCGGCGTGCGGCGGCGGGGGGCGTGTCCGTGGGCGGCCCTCTCTGCGGCTGCGCGGTCGCTGCCCCGGTGGGTCCAAGCGCGGGCGGGATCCGGGACGGCGGCGGGGAGGCGGCCCTATGGCTCCGCAGGGAGGCGTCCCGCTCCTGGTGCTGCTGGTTAGCGGGAAGAGGAAGTCCGGGAAGGACTTCGTGGCTGAGGCGCTGCGGAGCAGGTGTTTGTGGGGCGGAGGGGAGCCAGGTGGCGCGAGGGCTGGGCTCGGGGTGGCGTCCGCGGGCGCCCCGGAGCAGGTGACGGGTGCAGGGGCGGCCGCCGGGCTTCGTGGAGCCTGCAGGGCGGGAGTCCATCAAACCCCAGGACCCCTTCGTCAGGCGCCGGGTTCGGGTACTAGGCAGTAGTAGAAACCAGCCCCCATCCTGCCAGGGCCACAAAAGGATCCCCAGATCCAGGGCTCAGATTACGCTTTCGTCTGGCTCCCAGGAGTGCGTCCCCTCGGCTCTAGCTCCCGGCCTCAGTGTTTTGTCTCAGTGAGGTGCTGTGGGTGGGAGCAGTTGTGCCGGGTCGGGGGGGGTGCTCGACCAGGTCGTGGGGGGGCTTCCACCAGGGACCCTTGACTGCATTTCTCCTTGCCGCCACACAAGAGTCAAATAGTGGCCGGAAGCAGTCTGTGCAGCTGCACCCCTGGGGTTCGCAGCCTGACTCTCCACCTACTCGTTTGTGGTCTTGCGCGATTCTTACCCGTTGGCATCTCTTGTCATCTGTGAAATGGGGTTATAATAGGCGTTTGTAAGGATTGCAGGAGTAATGCATGCAAGAGCTTACAACAGTTCTTGGCATCTAATAAAGACACAGGAGCGGAGTGGTGGCTGTTATTTGCATTTTCGCGGTTTGGCGTCAGTATTTGCTGTGTTGCTTTGGGTGCGTGGGTTTGCACCCTCAGGTCCCTCTTCTGGGTGGTGGAGGTAAGAGCGCCTATCTCACTGGGTCTGTGTTGAAGAGAGCCCATGAGCGTCTCAAGGGCAGGGCAGGAGCCGTGTGGTACCCGGGTCCAAATTCCGCACCCCACGAATGGCTGATGGAGTATGTTGAACAGGGAATGAATGAGTGATTTACGTTGTGGTGACCACGTCTGTGGAGACCGAGGCCAGGGCCCCCAGTAACCTCATCCAGGGAACATTGCCCGCATAATCCTTTTTTTTTTTTTAAGATTTTATTTATTTATTTGACAGAGATAGAGACAGCCAGCGAGAGAAGGAACACAAGCAGGGGAGTGGGAGAGGAAGAAGCAGGCTCCCAGCGGAGGAGCCTGATGGTGGGGCTCGATCCCACAACACCGGGATCACGCCCTGAGCCGAAGGCAGACGCTTAACCTCTGTGCCACCCAGGCGCCCCTGCCCGCATAATCCTAATCTTGTTTGTCTTACTTGTTAGCGTCAGGACTGTTTGCACATTCCTGTTTTGTAATAATCCTGTAGGAGATGGAACATAAAGTGCTATCCCCGCTTTCTAGGTGAAGAGTCAGGGTCTGGGAGGAGGAGATGTGACAAAGTTACAGAGATACTGTAGTAGAAATGCGATCTGAGAGGGGTGCCTGTGACTGGCTCTTGATCTCAGGGTCATGAGTTCAAGCCCCTAGGAGCCTACCGAGAAAAACAGGAAAAAAAAAAAAACAGGACAGAAAGAAGGAAAGAAAGAAAAAAAGGAAAAAAGGAAAGGGGACCTCAATGCTCTGGACTTGTCGGGGGCCTGGAAACTAGGTTAACTGGGTTTGGCTCTCCCTGTCCTGCAGGCTCGGCGAGGATGTCTGTGCCGTCCTCCGGCTCTCTGGCCCACTCAAGGAACAGTACGCTCAGGTAGGTGGTGGCCCTGTGGCCTCAGGCGGGTCGGAAGCTCCTGGTTTATCGCCTTTGGCTGCTCTGCTGGCTGTCGTCACGACCACGGTCCCTACGACCACGGTTGGCAGAGTGGTGGCCAGCTCTCGCTTTTCTGTGGCTCAACCTTTTGGGGGCATTTTCACCTTAAGCTTCTGGCTACCTCCCCAGAGTGTGTTCAGGGAAGTGTGTTCAGCAAAGGTTGGAGAAATGAGTTGCCAGCTCTGAGGCTGGGTTATTAGTGAGGGTCTGGAATTCTTCCCTTAGACGTTGAATCCCCTGGGGCATCAAGATACATCATGAAGTGGAAAAGCAAGATATAGAGCCCCGCACAGAGAACGCTACATTTGTATAAAAATGGAGAACGATCATAAATATATTTGCTTATATTTTCAGCCACGTAACAAGTATTTACGGGGTACTTGGGATGTGAGAAGCCAGGGCAGGGTACGTCGGGGACTGTGTCATTGGCTGCCTCCAGGAGGGGGAGCAGTGGCGGGAGAGAGATCTTTCACTGTAAACGAAGATGTATTTTCTGAATTTTGAACCATGTGGATTAACAAAGAGAGATTGTACAAAATAAATGGGACCTCTTAGAGCCTCAGCATTCAGACAGGAGGGTGAGACCAGCTTCCCACACTGTGAGGAGCGTTCGTCGCTTACATTTCTGCCCTTGACTTCTGAGTACTTTTGTCCAGGGACCTGTGCTCACGGCCCCCTGGTCAGTTGGCCTGAGTTTGGGGTTCTGGGGCCACACAAAATGGATTTGTGTTCTTCCTTCCGTGCTTCAGTCCCCTATCCACGGGCAGTATTCTGTACCATTTGATCTTCTCCCACCAGCTAAACAGGCCCATTCGTAGGATGGCAGCCTGGTGGGGGGGGGAGGGGGTCCTGGGGAGAACAGGTGCAGGAATTTTAAAATTTTTTTAGTGGGAAACTTTCCCAGATGAAGTTGGATGAAGAAATTCCTTCTATCTAGTAGACAGACCGGGAGGGACTCTGATGGGGGGAGGGGCAGGGGGACAGAGGGGGAGGAGGAGGTGCTGAGCCTACCCACTGGGGCCTGGGCACTTCTGAGAACCCCAGGGCTCCAAGGAGCAGTTTGAAAACCACTGTTCTACTTCCAGAATTCCCAAATTAGCCCCCACTCCAGACCTATACGCCAGGCTGAAATGGGGGTCAGGGGGGAGGTGGGCAAGAGTTTTGCATTTTTTAAAGAATGTTATTTATTTGAGATGGACTGAGAGGGAGAGAGAAAGAGCACAAGAAGCGGGGGTGACATGGCACAGGGCTCGATCCCAGGACCCTGGGATCATGACCTGAGCTGAAGCAGACGCTTCACCGACTGAGCCACCCAGGAGCCTCAGGAGTTGGCATTTTAAAACCTCAGTAGGTGGGGCGCCTGGGTGGCACAGCGGTTAAGCGTCTGCCTTCGGCTCAGGGCGTGATCCCGGCGTTATGGGATCGAGCCCCACATCAGGCTCCTCTGCTGTGAGCCTGCTTCTTCCTCTCCCACTCCCCCTACTTGTGTTCCCTCTCTCGCTGGCTGTCTCTATCTCTGCCAAATAAATAAATAAAATCTTAAAAAAAAAAAATAAAACCTCAGTAGGTAACTGATAGGCCAGCCTAATCCCTGTGTCTCCCATTCCCATTTAAAAACCAATCACAGTGCCTGTTTGGCTTAGTGGGTGGAGCCTGAGACTCAATCAGTTGAGAGTTCAAGCCCCATGTTGGGTGTGGAGCCTACTTTAAAAACCATCCAAAATGAAATGTTAATGCATTGTTTTCTTAAGTCACAATGGGAAATATAATTGACAAGCGGAACATAAGGCCCCTGGTGGCCACTCCTCCCCTGCGCTCAGGAGTGCACGGGGAGCTAGTTCACCAAAGGTGGCTGCCGGCCTCACCTTGGAGCAGGGCACGGGAAGGTGACTGGACCTGCGGGGTCACGGCCTTCTGTTTGCAGATGAAGAAACTGAGTCCAAGAAGGTCTAGCTGCAGTGAGTTAGGAGAGGAGCTGGATGCTGCCCTGAGTGATGAGTTTCAGACCCCTTTCTGCCCCGGGGCCCCCTGGGAGGACTCCTCCTGTCCTCAGTGTCCCTGGGGAAGGGAAGGCTAGCCAGGATGGTCTGAGTAGCCCCTCTTGCCCCAGGAGTGCCTGGAGCCAGATGGAGTGATGCTGTTTCCGCCGAGGAGCCAGGAACTTGGGGGCGGGGGGAGAGGAGGGAGACAGGGAAGCCTGGGGCAGACGATGCCAGAGGGGCTGGGGGAGGACGAGGCATGCACCGCTTTGAGGCTTCTCACTGTGGTTGAAGGCTAAGCCTGTGCCCAGGGGATGCAGACTAATTTTGGGATTAGCTTAAGCCAGAGATAACTGGGGAGGTAAAGGTGTTGCAAAAGAGAAAAACCACATCGCACGTTTTAAAGACAAACCGAAACAATTCTGGATTACCCTGAGCTTTTCTTCCATCTGCTGCTCTTTGGGATTTCTCAGTTTCTAGCATCCTTTCCCTGCAGACCTCGGTCTTGGTGGCAGCCTCCTAGTCCTTGCATCACCCCTGCAGGGGTGGGAGGGGTGGGGGCGAGGGTGGGGATGGCCCTTGCGCTGTTTCAGGAGAGACCGCTGAGGCGGAGGCTGGCGGTGTAGACACTGTGTGCTCTGGGTAGGAGCATGGCCTGGACTTGCAGAGACTCCTGGACGCCAGCGCCTACAAGGAGGCCTATCGGAGCGACATGATCCGCTGGGGGGAGGAGAAGCGCCAGGCTGACCCAGGCTTCTTCTGCAGGAAGGTCGTGGAGGGCGTCTTCCAGCCCGTTTGGGTGAGTGGGCTCGGGCACGGCCTTCGGTCTCTCGCTTTCTCCATCCACGTCTTCACTGCCTTCCTCTCCTGCGGAGTCAAACTGACAGTCTCAGCTCCTGCCCTGGTCCTGGCTTCCGCTCTCATCCCCTACGGTCCCTTCACCACCCAGCAGCCAGGAACAATCCAAGACAGGTCACTGCTCTGTTGAGAACATTTGTCTGTTGTTCTGTTGAACCACGCTGAACGCGGACTTCTAGGCCTTGAATGATCGGGTCCTGCTGCCCTGTTAGCCTCCCTACTCCTTATGCTGGAGCTACATTGACTTCTCTTGGTTCCTCAAGTCAGGCTCCTTCTGGAGTCAGGGCCTTTGTGAGTGTTCTGCCTGCTGGAGACACCCCTTCTTTCCCTCTTCACGGGTTCACTCCAGCCCGGCTTCCATGCCACCTCCACCAGGAAGCCTTCCCTGATACCCGAGCCTTAAGTGATGCTTGCTGTGCGGTGCTCCCATAGCACCTCACCCCTTTCCGACCTCCTGGTCGGAATACTGGCGGCCAGTATTCTTTCCACATACCCAGCCCGGCTCCCGGTGATTTGGGGGGTACATCAGTGCAAACATACGAGGAAGTTCCTGCTCTCAGGGCATTTACAGTATAACCGGGGCTGGAGGGAGGTAGGCCCTAAACAAACATAGAATGTGTCAGGTGGGGGTAAATACTGAGGAGCCAAAACGAAGCAGGGCTGTGACGGCATTTGAGCAGGCCTGCAGGAGGTGAGGGACTGAGGCAAGTGGGTATTCGTGGGTGGGGGGCAAGTGGCAGGAGGTGAGGCAGGTGCTTTGGAAGAGTGGGGCGGAGCTTATTGGAGGCACCTGTGCCCGGGAGAGGCGTGGCTGCCGGGAGGGGGCAGGAGAGGAATCAGAGGCCAGGGCGCGGGTCTTTCCAGAGGGGCAGAGGGGCTCCGCTCAGATGCGGGGACAAGGTAGGCTCTGCACAGGCTGTGGACCGCGGGTGGGCTGGCTGCGTGGTGTGAGGCGGGAGGTGGTACCAAGGGTTTGGTTCTGAGTGGCCGGACAGATGGAGTTGTTGTTTTCTGAGCCAGGGAAGGTGTGGGGAGAGAACTGGGAGTTCCGTGTTGCTGCTGAGCGCCGATCACGCTGCTGTGCGGGAAGCTGCCCGTTTGGCGCCTCTCTCTCCCCCTAGCCTGGGCTCCGAGGGCCTGAGCACCAGGTCCGCGCTGCTCCCCACGCCGGCCGAGTGCCCTCACACAGGTGTTTGCTATGACACGTATGTAGTTGTTGGGGAGTGAACACGTCAGCATCACGAGCAGCTGCTGGCCTCCTCACTGCTTCGCTGGTTTGGGAACGCATGCTCCTGAGTGCCGCGGGGCGCTGCCGGCAGCGACACCAAGTCCTTCCGTCGTGGAGCGCACTCCAGGGAGGGAGACACCGACCATGGACAGCCTAGTAGATAGTGGCCATTTCAGGGGTCCTTACTGCTTAGAGGAGGGTACACGTGTATCTGGCCCGAGGGGGCAGGAGGGGAGCCAGGGGGTAGAAAGCCTCCCGTAGGAGGGACACTGGGGCAGAGATGTCCACCCGTGCGGGAGCCTGGCCTGTGCTTCTCCTCCGTCCCCGAGGAGGATGTGGTTGGCGTGTTTGGGAGATAGGAGACCAGCTGGGTGCGGTGGATGGAATTGGGGAATATGATGGGAAGTAGGTGTCAGATTGTGTAGGGCCTTGGAAGCTGGGCGTAGACTTTGGATTTTCTTAGAATGATGGGAGGCCTCTGAGAGGTTTAGGGCAGTGGCCTGACAAAATCAGACTCAGGTTTTAGACCGTGCTAGGGAGGAGGGGCCAGTTAGAGCATCTTCGTTTCTGGCCTCAGTCTGTTCATCTGTAAAACGAGTGTGTTGGACCCGCTGATCTGACCTCCAAGCCTGAGGCCTCTTCAGCTCAGCAGTAGCCCCAGAACGTGGCATGTCTGCGGAAGAGCCGTTTGGGCAGTGCGGGCTGTGGCAACCAGGAGGATGGCCTGCAAAGTGGGGGGACAGTGAGTGACCCTGGGGGAGGGGGCAACGCCTGTCTGTGTTTGGTATCCCAACCCTGTGTACCTGCTTGTGTGGAGGGGGGCCGGGTCTTCCCGCCACCCCCCAGGTCCCTGTTCCTCTGTCCTGTGTCCTGTTGGTCACCTGCCTATGCTCTTTTCTGCAGCTGGTGAGTGACACACGGAGGGTTTCGGACATCCAGTGGTTTCAGGAGGCCTATGGGGCTTTGACACAGACGGTGCGTGTGGTGGCCTTGGAGCAGAGCCGACAGCAACGGGGCTGGGTGTTTACTGCAGGTGAGCTGTGCATAGCCTTTGTCCCCGGCCACCCGCTCCCACGCTCTCCGTCTGCTCTCTTCCTGGCAGGCTGTGGGGGACTGAGTGAGGGAGTGTAACAGGGGATGTGGGGCCTGGGGCTCAGGACTGCCCCAGATTAGAGACCGCAGCCGGGTGTGGGAGGGTATCCTTGGGGCTGACGGCTCCCCCCCCCGACCTTGGCCTGGTGCCCTTGCCTGGGCTGTCCTCTCTAGGCCAGTGGGACCTGCCGCTGGGTCCTTCCCCTCTGCTTTCCAGGTGTTTGATGATCAGCTTGCCTGTGTGGGGTGGGCAAGCCTGGGACCTGCCCTGTGGCTTCTCTTGTGCCTGAGGTCCTGGGACCCAGCGGGCACCCCTCCATATGGCTGCCATCCCCTGGGTGTCTACCATGGGCCGGGCCTTTGCTGGCGTTTTGTACGCACAATCTCACGCCACAGTCCGTAAACCTGGCCGGGAGACGCCTCCCCGGAGGATTGAATCAAAGGCTTCACATAAAATGAGAGCCGCCTGGCCCGCTGGGTTGTCTGTGGTCTCAGAAGACCTGTCCACCCTCTGTGGCCAGTGACCAGTGAAAGGCAGAGTCAGTGGACACTTGGGGGGCTCAGGTCGCTGTGGGGTGGGTGCAGGTGGCTCTCTGGTAGCAGAAGGGAGGCCGGGAGGGGGCACCTCCATCTGGGGCCAGCAGGCCTCCATGCCCGGCGTCCGCCCACATGGATGCGGCCTGACCTCACCATGCCTCCTGCACAGGGGTGGATGATGCTGAGTCAGAGTGTGGCCTGGACAACTTTGGGGCCTTCGATTGGGTCATTGAGAACCATGGGGACGAGCAGCGCCTGGAGGAACAGCTGGAGGACCTGGTGGCCTTTGTCAACTCCAAACTCTAACACCAGGTCCCAGAAGCACCGGGCGCCTCACTTCTGCTGGACGCGGGGTCTCTGACGCTGCCTGAGGCGGGGAGCGCACAGAGGGCTAGGTTTATGGGGTCTGGCCGATGTCAGACAAGTCAGGACACCCCTGGGGATCTCGTTTCTTTGTGCAGAGGACCGCCCTGCCTCTTCAGGAGGAGACTGAAGGCAAAGAGGGGTCCACGGTGCCACGGCCGTCAGCCTGTGCGGCCTGGCTCCCCTGTCTGGACACCCTCAGCCCAGGACTCCCCTGTGTGGGTGCTAATAAACCCCCTGAGCACACACTCCGCTGGACGTGTCTCATTTCCCGGATGCCAACGCGGCTGGCGTGGGCTCTGAAGGGCCGGGGGCGCCCTGGTGGCTGTGGGCCCCGCTCGGTCTCCCACCTGGGCTGCCACATTCTGCAGAGGTTGGCCTGGACCACGCAGGAGAAGGGCCTGTTTGCGTGGGAGGCAGGATTGGGGTCTGAGGGTCTCGTCTTCTGGGACGGCCCCATGAGAGGTTCCAGGTGCCACGGAAAGTGCCACCAGCAAGTACCCGGAGGGACTGAGGTACTGTAGAGCCGCAGAGCGTGAGAGATCCACGGGCTCCTGGTAACCGTGGCGTGGCCCGGGCAGGGCACATCACCGCATGGGGCCTCAGTGCACTCACACGTGGCTTTCGACTTGACCTGTTGTATTTATTTACTGATTTTTATTTATTTAACTTATTTATTTTTTAAATATTTACTTGAGAGAGAACACGAGCGGGGGGCGGGGGGCAGCAGACTCCCTGCTGAGCGAGCCCGAAGCCCGACGTGGGGCTCGAGCCCAGGACCCTGGGAGCACGACCTGAGCCGAAGGCAGATACCGACTGAGCCCCCCAGGCGGCCCTTAAAGCATTTTTAGAATTAATGAAAAAGAAAAGACTGGATCAGAAAGTACTGACTGGACTTGGCGCTCTAAGTTGTGGCCTCAGCAGCCCCGGTGGTAGTGTAACGGCCTGTGTCTTCGGGGTTGCTGTTTGCCACACAGACGTGGGTGTTCTCATTCCCACTGCCCGGGATCAACCCGAGGGCCCCAGGACAGCAGAGCCAGCACGGGGCCAGCGTGTGTGCCGGAAGCCTGTGTCTCTCCGCTGTCCCCGGCGCGGTCCTTCAGGGTCAGGGATGCCGGCCACCTCCTCAGACCAGAGGGCGGCCGTCCCCGTGCGCACATGAGATTCAGAGCTCAGGAGGGGGTGCGCCCAGAGAGGGCTCGCGCGTGGTTCTTCCTCCCAGCTCAGTGACGTGGGATCCACACACGACCCCGTGTAGGGCGGCGACGGGATGCACGTATGTGTTGTGAGAGCGTCAGCACCCCCGTCGCTGCACGTCATCCTCGTGTGTGCGTGTGTGAACCACATCTTCTGTATCTGTTCATCCGTCCGTGGACGTTTCGCTGTTTCCATGTCTTGGCTGCGGTGAGTGGGGGTGCAGCTGTGTCCTCGACGTAGGGCTTTCCTTCCCTGCAGACACGTGTCCAGCAGTGGGATCGCTGGGTCATCACCGAGGGGTACTTCAGTCTAACGTCAAGGAGGCAGGGATGGAGCATGGAAGGGGGGCTGGCCCACCTGACACGTCCCTGTCCCGGAAGCACAGCTCACCTGGCTCCTGGCTCCGGGGAGTTTTGGAAGGCCAGCGGATCCATCCCCCCCTTTGACAGGTTGGCACTGATGCCTCCTAAAACGGGAGGCCCCGGTGGCTAGCCAGAGTCACTTCTGCTGGATTTGAAGTTCCTCTGTACTTAAAAAAATTTGGTATTTGTCTAAATATCAAAATCCAGAATAACCCTAACTTCTGGTTCTCTCTGTGAGGACGAGGGCTTTGCTACTTGATTTCGGGGCAGTCTCCCCGCCCTGCTGGTGTTCGTGGACTTTGTGCTTATGGTATCAGTGCTGCCCTGAAGTTGTGTTTGATATCACCCTTTTGTTATTCTAACAATGATTTGTAGCAGTAATATTCTCTTAAACATTTATCTTATTCCATTTCTTTTTTTTTTTTTTTAATTTTTTATTTATTTGACACAGAGAGACAGCCAGCGAGAGAGGGAACACAAGCAGGGGGAGTGGGAGAGGAAGAAGCGCTCCCAGGGGAGGAGCCTGACGTGGGGCTCGATCCCAGAACACCGGGATCACGCCCTGAGCCGAAGGCAGACGCTTAACGACTGCACCACCCAGGCGCCCCATCCTATTCAATTTCTAAGCAGCTTTATTGAGATATAATTGGTTTTAGTAACCGTGCATAACTGAAGTGTACAATTTAATAAGCTTTGACATTTGTATACACCAACAGAACAGTCACCACAGTCATGGTGGACACATGGTCGTCACCTTCGTCCCCAGGCCACTGCTGATCGGCTTTCTGTCTCGATAGGTCAGTTTGCATTTTCAGTAATTGTGTATCAAGGAATCATACGGTATATGTCTTTTTTGTCTCGTTTCTTTCCCTCAGCGTAACTATTCTGAGAACCGTCACATTATTGCACGTGTCAGTAGTTTACTCCCTCTTGTTGCTGGTACGTGGTATGAATAACTTGCAGCTGATCTTTTCACTGTCGGTGATCATTTGGGTTGTTTCCCGTGTTTGGACGTGACCAATAGAGCGACTGTGAATGTTCCTGTGCAGATTTTTCTGTGGACGTGTGCTTTTGTTTCTGCGGGTTACACACCTGTTTTCGAAGCGGTCGCGGTGGTCTCCAGGTGCCGTGCCCCGGGCTGCTATGCCGAGCGCGAGCCTATTGCTTCCCATCCTCCCCGATACTTGGTATGGTCCGTCTGGTTGTGGCCGTTCTGGTGGTGGTATCTCCATGGCATTTTCTTTGCGGTTCCCTGATTAATCTGACACGTTCAGTTTCGATCAAATCTAGCTGGGAACAGAGTGGGACATCCTCTACCGGATAGAGCACATTGACAATACCCCTGCGGCTTTGTGGTGCCAGACTGCGTGCCCCCCCTCAGCGTCTGTTCCTTGTGCTGCTGGCGGAGGTCCCTGTCTGTGTGGTACTGTAGGAAGAAGTAAAAGGCATCGGGATCGGGAGGGAAGAAGCAAAACCACCTGCGTTCATAGGTGTAGGGTCATCTGTGTAGACGCTGGGTGGAGCGTCCAGGAAAGCTACTTGAGCCGGTGGGTGAGTTCGGTGGGATTGCAAGGTTCAAGCTCGCTTTATAAACACCAGCTGTATTAGATTTATTAGCAGTGAACAATCAAAAACAGAAATAAATTATGCAATTACAATGGCATAGAAATGTGAAATAGGGGTGAGTCTGGTAACAGACATGCACACCGGAAACAGTGAAGCGTTGCTGGGAGATTGAAGGACCTGCATGGACGGATGACACAGTGTTGAGAGACTGGACTCAAAGTGAAGATACTCACTTTTATTGAATATCTTTACTGATCCTTTTAAACATTATTTTTATCAGGGTGCCTGGGTGGCTCAGTCAGTTAAGCGTTGACTCTTGGTTTCAGCTCAGGTCATGATCTTGGGGTCGAGGGATCGAGCCCCACCTGAGGCTCTGCGCTCAGGATTCTTTCTCTCCCTCTCCCTGTGCCCCTCCACACCCCTCATGTGCTCTCTTTCTCTCTGTCTCAAAACAAAATAAAAACTATTTTTATTGAAGTCTATCTGACGCTCAGTGTTACATCAGCTTCACGAGTCATTACAGCACGACGGTGCCCCTGACTGCGCCCTGTGCTGTGCCGTCCATCCCCGGCTCACTCATTCCAGGGCTGGGAGCCTGTGCCTGCCCGTCCCCCCATACCACTCCTCCCCCCACGTCCCCTCCCCCGCTTCACACCCCTCTCCCATCACCCCTCCCAGTGACTTCACCCCTCCCCCCAAGACCCTCTCCCCCCCATCCCACAACCACCAGTTTTTTTCCTTGCGTTTATGGGTCTGTTTCTGGCTTTTGTTTGTTTTGTTTGTTCTTGATATTCCACAGTGAGTGAAATCACGTGGTATCTCTGGAATGTGCTGATCTCAGGTGTGCATTTCCTTCACTTCCCGGTCAGTCCCCACCCTCCTGGAGGAGTAGACGAGTTTTGCCTGTTGTAGGATTTCACATAAGTGGTTAACATCCAATTTTAAAACATGTTTAGAACAGTAATTTATTTCTAAGATTTAACTGGTTTACTGCGCACTTTGGTCCTTTCATGATACCTCAGCTTCCCCATTTTTGAATTTTGTATTTTAATTCCTCTCCAGACAGTTGATGTGTCTTCAAAGATTCTTTTCACAAAGGGTGTATGGGCGACTTTCTTCTAAACCCCTGTGAGCGACAGCATTGCTCCGTGTTGCCCGTGCGCGTGGACGCTGCCGTGGCTGGCATGGGGTCGTGACATGGTTCCGCTGTCTGCCACAGTCGGTCTGAGGCCACCTTGACTTTTGTTCCTATGAAGGTAACTTCCTTTCTCCGTCTGGATGCTTGTGAAAGTTTTTTTTCACCTTCATTTTTGAAATTCAAATTCTGGCATTCTCCAAGGCAGAGCATGGACGTATCTTACGAGAAAAACGTTGGTGCTCATTGTTCCCTGTAAAGCGTGACTAACGAGATGGACATCTGGATGGACCGCCAGCAGCAGGCTCCTCAGCAGTGTGGCCTCTGCCGGGCGTCTGGATGCTCTTTGCATTGAGGAGCTGGTCTCCGGGATGGTGAATTCTCACCCTGAAACTGGATTTGGATTTTAGAACGAGCCAAAGGAGATTTGGTGCTAAATTCTGGTGAGGGGGCCAGGTGAGGCGCGTACTTTTTGGCGAGCATAAACGCTGCCTGTAATGTTAACCGCGCTAAAGCTTCCTGCAAGCCAGTTCTTAGGGATTTAAAAAGTAGTTTATCATCCGTGTCTCGGTGCCTTTGCATATGCTGTCCTCTGCTGGAAGTGCCCCTCCTGTGGCTCAAGCTTGGACCTGTCACTCCCAGAGGGTCCTGCTGTGTGTTCTCGCTGCCCCACCCCTGGTGAGCCAGGCAGGAAATGGTTTTCTGTTTCTTTTTTTTTTTTTAAAGATTTTATTTATTTTATTCGACAGAGATAGAGACAGCCAGCGGGAGAGGGAACACAAGCAGGGGGAGTGGGAGAGGAAGAAGCAGGCTCATAGCGGAAGAGCCTGATGTGGGGCTCGATCCCATAACGCCGGGATCACGCCCTGAGCCGAAGGCAGACGCTTAACCGCTGTGCTACCCAGGCGTTTCTTGACTCCGTCTGGTGCTGATAAGTGTGTGTGGAGATGGAAGACTTCTAGAAGTGTTGGGAAACAATGCAGCGGCCTGAGCTCACTGCCCCAAAGTAGCCAACATTCAACATGGCTGTCCGCAAAAACAAAAAGGCCCTGACTTTTAGTGTCAAACCATCTGTGTGACGGGAATGCTCCTGCTAGTGCCGATTTCACACCGCCAACGTGATGTCCACTGATGACACATGGGCTCTCTCAGGAGGGTCCCAGCGAGCTACTGTATGAGCACATGCCTCCCTGGCTTTTCCGCCATGGGGCCCCGGCTTTCTGTGCTGTGCGGCCCCCTGTGGTGATGTGTCCCCTTCACCGGTCAGGTCAATCTCGTCCTCATTGCGCAGCAAGCAGGAGGTCCACACCCAGGGGCTTCTCCGAGGTGGCAGAGTTTCCCTGTCTATTCCTGGTTCATAATGTCTGGAGCTCGCTGGCTGCCCCCCACCCCCCGAGGGGCCAGACAGGGCTCCCCCAGTCTTCACTGGGGACAACCCTGCGGGCAGCCAAGCTGTGACCAGTGCTGGCCTTTGTCATGTTCACTGTGACCTGATGAACAGGTGACGGGGAGCTGAGTCGCCTTCATGGTAGCAGATCCGCGGCTCCCGCTGTCTGACAGCCACGTGAGGCCAGGAGCCCCTCTGTCCATCTTAGGGCTTTAACCTTTTTCTTCCAGGTGGGTCCAGAGCGCATCCAGACAAGGCGGAGTTCCTCGGGAGCACAGGCTGAGGGCCGCAAGGGCCCCAGGAGGCGACAGGCAGGCCTGCTGCCTGCGTCTGTCTGCCTTTGTCCTAAATGGCCTCAGCTGCGTGTGGGAGGTCTGTGCTAGGGACTGTGTGAGGTTTCTGAGGGTGTGTGATGTCACAGAATACACATATTTTAACGGGCCCGAGATCTCGTTCCACATCCTTCGATTACAGATGAGGAAGCTGAGGCCCCGGTAGGGGGACTGGTTTGCTCTCGGTCAGCTGTAAAGTGGTGGGACTCCGGGACCACGTCCTGGGGCTCCCGACTCCCCGGCTGGGGCTTCATATCCCCAAGGGAGCCTGGACTGGCCCCTTTCCCCAGGGGCGGCAGAGAAGGTATGGTTTGAGCCCCGGGGAGCTGGGCCTGGGTCCTTTTTTCCTGGGCTTTACAGACTCCCCCAAGAAGGCCGAGGCCACTGGCGTGTCTTGTGTAGGTGAATCAAGCTGTACAAGGGGGCAACGGGGCCACTTCCTGGAGCGGAACACTGCTGGCGTGCTGGGGATAAGAAGCGGAGAGACGGCCCGTCGGGGCTGTTCCTCGGGCTGGGGCTCGGGAGGCGGAGGCCCTGCCCTGCACTAGGCCGCTGTCCATCTGTGCGCTGAATGTGTCTGCTAAGTCGTGACATCCAGACCCGAGCCAGCCACACGGGGGTCCCTCGGGCTCGGGCTGCCGCGGCTGGCTGGTCCCAGAGAGGACTGCAGGCCGGGGCCGGGCACCATTCCTGCGGTCCGGGATGTGCCGGGAGCCGTACAGCGAGTCCTGCTCGGCATGGGCCGCGCGGGCCAGGACGGGCAGGGAGCCGCCCGCAGCCACGGCAGCACCTGCCCCCTCACCGCCGGCACCACGTGGGGGCTCAGACCTTGCTTTTGCCGTGTGGGCATCGCTCTTTCCCGTTTACTACGTGCGCTCACAGGGTGATTTAAGTTCGCTTTTGCAATAGCGCTATTCTTGTTCCCATTTTACAACTGAAGACACAGGGGACACAGAAAGGTCAGGGGACTCCGGGCAGTGCTCTCTGCGGGAGCTCGCACGAGTCAGGCCCCTCTGTGCCTTGGCCTCGCCCTGCGGGAGCGCTGGCCCCAGACTGTGCGGCCGGAAACTGGGGTGGGCTGGAATTGAGCTGCTATTCCGATTTTAGTGTTTTCCCCCCACCTAGCCTTTGGGTATTTGTGGGGCAAAGTTGGCATTTTTGGAAAATGAGTTCGTATTAAGAAGTAAAGGGAAACCCAGAAATACAGAAATGGGTGTGAGCACCGGTCAGAGGGCTGGCGCCAGGTCTGCGATGCTGAGCCCCCGGCGGGCTGGCCTGGCCTCACCACCCCTCCCCCTCAGCGCGTCTGGCTGGCCTAGACTTTCACAGCCCCCCGCCCCCCAGCAGGTCCCCTGCCACCTGCTCTGGGAGTGGGCCCGGAGCACGGGCCCCCTGACGGACTGTCTGAACCCACTTTGAGCTAGGAGGGTGCGGCCGCCCAGAGTCCGCCCCGGAGCAGGCTTGGCTGCACCCCTGCCCACCGTACGTAGCACGCCTGTGCTGTCCTAGTAACCGGTGAGCCTGGGGGGGTCCATGCTCGGCGTGCGCTGGACATGCAGGCTCGAGGCCGGTGCGCGTCGGGGCTCGTCTGTCTCGCGTTTCCTGCTGTCAGTCGGTCTCCACGGGCCTCACCTTGGTGACGTGGGTGGGATTGAACCCTACCAGCTTGGCAAGCAGTAGTCCATTACGCGAGCTCCCGCCAAGCTGGAGCCCGTTCCGCCCTCCTCTCTACATGTTCCTCAAGGTCTCTGGCAGCCACAACAGCCGTCCCCCCGCTGGGTCAGGGTTCTGTTCAGCGTGTGCCATTCGGTCCTGGTCATGTGCTACCTCCATCCCTCTGTGCCCCTCCCCAGGGCACGGCATCCCGCAGACCCCTTCACCCAGCCTCGCAGCCCCCTGACGTCTGCTCAGCCGTGCTCCCGGCGACCATCTGCGCTCTGTGAGGTCAGGGCCTGGTCCCCTGCCTCACGCAGCCACCCACGTTTAGCACAGTGCCCATGTGGGGCAGGCGAGTAGGACATACTGTCGAAGAGGTGAACGAGACCGTGAACCTGAGGTGGCCGGGAGGCCATGACTGGGACCACGGAGTGACGGGGCTCTGGGGCACACTGGTCCCTTAGCTCAGAGCCCAGACACACCGTGGTGGTGTGGCCATGCCAGGAGGGCTGGGCAGCTGATGGCAGCCAGAGAGGGTCTGAGCCCCAGCCTGTGTCCCCAATGCCCCAGCTAGCCTGCACTCTCCCTCCTGCCCCTCTGGCCTTGGGGTAGAGGGCCTGCCCTTGGTTCTCCCGCACACTTAGCTCCCTCGTGCCCGTACCCCCATCCGGGACTTTGCCGCCTCAAGTAGCCCCTCTCCCTTGGATTTCCCAGTCACTCTGTCTTCTGCTGTCCTGAAAGGCTTCCCCTCTGTCTGCCGACCCACAGGCACCACCTCAGTCCTCCCCTTTGCCCCTGAACACTTGGCAGTTCGACCCCTGCTCCCAACTCTAGGAAGCTGCTTCTTGAAGGTCACCCGCCAAGGACACGGCGTTTCTGTCCTGCTCATGATTTGCGGGCGTCCCTGTGTGAGCACCCCTCCCTCCTTGAATTCTCCCGCCTCGGGCCGCCTGGTCTGTCTGTGCCTCCTCCTCCTCTTCTGTTCTAGGAGCGCGGGTGCTCCTCAGGCCCTGGGCTGTGTTCTGTGCCTTCGCTTACGGTGAGTGTGTCGTGCCGTGACGGGCTGGCTTCTGAGTGTCTTCTCTGCACGGGTGTCTGACTGGCTGTCCTCACGCTCGTCCTCAGAGCCGCTCCTGCCCTTCAGTGAGGTCTGCTGGCGCTCACACTGGAGCAGGGCGCCCGGCTGAGACTGAACCCGCGGATTTTTGGAACCTAGATGACTTGAGAAGGGGGAGCTGTCACCAGAGTCACGAGACGTCTTTGTCATGTGACTTCCATTCCCTTTTGGATCAGGCAGTTCCCTTGTTTCGGGGAGATGGCCCAAAGGCGCCCTTTGCCTGTGCACGTGTGCAGTGGGCGCTCACCTGCTGCTCGTGGGGGCAAGCGGTCGTGGCCCTGGGCGCACTTGTTGTGGCCCAGCCTCGGACCGGCTATGTCTGACAGCCTCGCACTTCGGGGGCCGTGGGCGGAGATGTCTTCAGTCTGGGAATTGAGCTGCAGACAGTGTGTGCTCTGGGGTGCCGAGTGTGTTCTCGTCGGGCCTCCAGACACAGGTGAAGGGGCCGCTGGCGGGACCCCCGGGTATGCGAACCCTTCGCCTGGAGGAGAGACAGGCCAGAGCGGCTGGGCCCCAGGCACCCGCGGTACTGGCCGGGCTGTGGCGTCCGGCCTGTGTGAGTGTGTTGTTGCCTCTCACTGCGGCGGAGGCCGCACGAGGTTGGCCGAGCACCTGCCAGCACCTCCAGGTGAAGTGGTGCGTGGTCAGGACTGTGTGGGGCCACATGTGCGGCCACAGAACCACAGGACCTTCTCTTGGTCGGGCTGGGGTTTCTCCCACAGGACGCTCTTGGGTCAGGAAGGCAGGTTTTTGCCTGGTTATTGGGGAACCTCTTCCTTCCCTCTGCAGGCTGGCTGGGGGCACACTACCGAGGGGCCTGTGGCTCTGGGGGGGCTCTGGTCTAGCAGCGGGGTCGTCTGTGGTCTGCATGGGGCCCAGCCAGTGGGCCTGCCCGCAGGTTTGTGGGGTTGGAGCAAGAGGCCCACATCCTGCATGTCCAGATATTGAAGGGTTATAAATAAAACTAACAAACCATCAAATGAAATATGTTCCAACCTCTTACTTTGACAAATATGCTTTTATAATGACAAAATTGGAAAATACGTAACTCAAAGTTGGCAAAATACTAAAATTGATTGCATTTAATTTTGATTATGTGTGTCTGGGTGTGCTGTTAGGGGCCAGAGACAACTGGATAGGTAATAAAGATAAATAGCCTTCATAAATGATGCTATAATTTTCCACAATGTTTACTTTTCTTGTCCTTATTTTAGCAAAAAAAAAAAAATCACACATTATGTTGATCTAGATTGATCAAGATTTTACCTAATTTGTGTGCTGTTGATAGCAATGATCTAAAAGATAAAAGTACAAAGAACACTTTCCAAAATACAGAATTTGAATTTTTTCATTACAATGTAAATTGATATAAACATAAGCATTAAAAAATTGAAATTAATTTCTGTATATTTTCAAAAAAATTCCTTTTCTTCTAAAATAGTCATCTGCTGGGGCGCCTGGGTGGCTCAGTGGTTAAGCATCTGCCTTCGGCTCAGGGTGTGATCCCAGAGTACTGGGATCGAGCCCCACATCAGGCTCCTCTGCTGGGAGCCTGCTTCTTCCTGTCCCACTCCCCCTGCCTGTGTTCCCTCTCTTGCTGGCTCTCTCTCTCTGTCAAACAAATAAAATAAAAATCTTAAAAAAAATGTACTGGTAAATAAAATAGTCATCTGCTAAATAAAAGGCAAAATACTCGCTTAAGTGAATTAATATAGAAAATTTAAAGCAAAAAAAATTTTTTTTAGAAAGGGAGGGAGAAAAAGGGTGTGTGTGAGTGGGGGTGGGGAGTGGGGGAGGGGTGGAGGGAGAGAGAATCTCAAGCAGACTCCCCGCCGAGCGCAGAGCCTGACACGGGCTCAGTCTCACGACCGGAGATCACGACCTGAGCCGACGCCCAGACTCAGAGCTTAACCACCTGAGCCACCCTGGCTCCCCATATTTACAAATTTAGGAGCACTACGAATGACTTAAATTAGAAAGTATTCTCAGCCGCTGTGTGCATGCTCTTCACAGTCGGGACTGAGACGGGATGGGAAGCAGGGCGGCGCTGGGCTGCGGGGGACGCCTGCTGCCTCATCGGGAGAAGCGGCCCGAGAAGCCGGTCCCTTTGCGCTTTCTTCCGCCCCGCGCTCCCCGCGGAAGCCCGCCCTGCCCTGGACGCGGGTCCCTCCAGGCTGGCAGTCCACAGGACACCGCCGTCAGGTGGCGCCTGGGAGGGAGGGTGCCTGTGTGTCTGCAGTTATTACAACAGCCACGTGACCGTGTTCACTTCCTGTGCAACTCACCCTTGAACGTGGACGCTTTTGTGGTTTGGGGTGTATCAGCCTCATGCAGCCGTCACCGCCCACTCTAGGGTTTTTGTCACCATCACAAGGAATTCTGTGCCCTTCAGCAGTGGCTCCCCAATCCTCCTCTCTCCCAAGTCCCTCCTATCTGTCTGTCTGGATCTGTCTGCATGGACATTTAAAATACTGGAATCCTATACTCTGTGGCCTTTTGTGACCGGCTTCTTTCACCGAGAACGATGTTTTTGAGTCTATACCGAAGCGTGTGCTTCATTCCTTCTGACGGCTGGTGAGGATTCCAGAGTTTGAATGGACCACATTTTGTGTCTCTGTCGTCTGTGGACATTTGCGTTGTGCCCATGTTCTGGCCCTCGTGAACGCTGCTGCTGTGAACGTTCCTGTACAGTTTCTGTGTGGACGTCGGTTTCCTGTCCTCTCAGGGACGTTTCTGGAAGTAGACTCGCAGGGTTGCACGTGTGTGCGAGTGTGCGCAGGGCCCAGGTGTGAGGGTGGTGCTGGCAGCCGGGTCTCTGCTCTGCAGGAGGGATCAAGGGAAAGGCTTTTGTCACCCTGCAGCTGAGTGGCCAGAAAAGGGTGTGGCCAGAGTGGAGGCCATCATCCGAGGGAGAGGCCAGTCATACTTCGGGTATTGGTGTGAAGCGCGACCTTGTTTTGTGGTTCTAGTCTGGTGGTGTGCGAACACACTAGTCAGGAGGCCGTCATATCCAGGCTTCAGTTTCGTGGCACAGGTTCTGTGGACCCTGCCTCCTGGTCCACAGACCTGCATCTTCCTCCTCCCTCCCCTCTGCCCTGGCCTGGGTCCTCCTGCCAGGCATGACCTCTCGTTTGCCCTTTGTATTTTCTGATGACGAAAGTAGTGCATGGATACACAAACGTTGTGGAAATACAAAGCGTAGAAGGCAGAGCCCCCCATGCCGAGCCTCCCAGAAATAGCCATCATTAACGGTTGAGTGTCTTCTCTTCCAAGATGTATGCACATGCACACTATCATTTCTTTTCAAAAACAGAAATAGGGTAGTGTTGTACGTAATATTCGTCTTGTACCATGTTTTTTCTCCTTTATTGAAATACATGAGACATCTTTCCATGAAAATGCAAATAAATCTGCCTCCTTTATCTGTGTGTCCTCTGTTGTGCAGCCCTGCAGCAGCCCTGTAATCAGTCCCTTATTGTGAACATTTGGGACGTTTCCAAGTTTCTGCATGGCAATCAGTGAAAGTCTTTGTGTACTTATCTCTTTACACAGTTGTGGGACTTTTTCTTAGAATAAACTCCCAGAAGGGGGAATGCTGGGTGGGAGGACACAACCACTGCCTGTTTTAAATAGATACAAAATCTCCGTCTAAAAGCTTTGCTGACTTTGTATTGTCATGGGCCGTTCACGGAACACACTCCCTGCCCTCCCTGGGCCGGCGTTTCGGGCGCTGCCGGTTTGTGTGGTCTTCGCCTGTCTTGGCAGGCTGTCCTCTTGTTCCGAAGTCCCCGCCACACCCAGCTTCTCTCCTTTTGGCTAATAATCTGTCCAGCACCAAAGTTTTTGTTTGTCCGTTTGGGTTTGTTTTTTTTTTTTTTAGAGAGGGCGGGAGGAGAAGGGACACAGGGACAAGGAGAGGGAGAATGTAAGCAGGCTCCACGCCCAGCATGGAGCCCGACATGGGCTCCATCTCACCACCCTGAGATCACGACCTGAGCGGAAATCAAGCCGGACGCTTAACCGACCGAGCCACCCGGGAGCCCCGTCCAGCATCGAATTCTAATTATGAACTTGCCAACTCAAAAGACCCGTTCATTCAATCAACAAACCGTTGTGGGCTGTTATTTCGTGTCCGGCCCCAGCCAGGCCTAGCACCACGCAACGACGAGGTCCTGCCACTGCGGAGCTCACTTCCTGTCGTGGGAGACAGACGATGAACAGGTGAGGAAGCCAACGGTGGCCCATGGCAGCGGCTGCCCTGAGAGCTGACGCCAGCCGTGCCGGCTATGGGCTGGTCGAGATTGGCTGGTCTCCAGAAAAGAATTTCTGGGGAAAACCAGGTCTGGGAAGATCATGGGAGGCGAGGGACAGTGTGTGCGGAGGCCAGAAGGCCGGAAGGAAAGGGGCCAGGGGGGCTGGCGTGGCGTGGCGTGGCACGGGCGGGAGCCGGGAGGTCCCTCTTCCTGGGGACGCAGCATGGGTTGTAGCGGCAAGAGAGCAGGGAGGCCCGTCAGGAGGGACCATGGCAGCTTGGGCAAGGTGCAGGCCGTGCCAGGGGAGAGGAGTGGACGGAGTTTGGACGCGGTGGACGGTGGTGTCATTTGTGGAGGTGGGATGAACTGAGGGGGAGGACATCCAGACTTCTGCCCAAGGTGGCCTTTGAGGTGCTCGTTACACACTCTCATGGGGACGCCCTACGGGCAGTTGGGTATTGAGTTGGCGGTCCCAGGGAGCCCAGAGCTCTAGATTTGGAGCCACAAGTGTACAGATGGAATTTCCAACCTGGGAACAGGAGGCGGTCGGCCAGGGCGTGTATAGACAGAGGTGAGAATGGCCCTGGGCCCTCCAACGTGGAAAGGTCAAGTCAAGGAAGAAGAGCTCATGAAGAAGGAGGCCGAGGGGATCCAGATCAGGAAAATATGGAGTAGGGAGCCAAGAGAATAACCAGATTCAAGGAGGGAAGGGTCCGCGGTGCAGCAGGCTGGCGGGTGGCCGCTTCTGGACCTGGGTGGGGGTGAGCCCTCGGACCTGCACAGCTAGTGAGTGGCGGGTGTGGGCCGAGTTTCACTGTGGATGGGAGGAGCGGGGTGCTACCTGGAAGGCTATGGGGCCAAGGGAGGGTTTTCAAAGTTGGGGGACAGTACGGTTGGTGTGGACATGCTGACAGGTGGCTTGGGAGGGAAAGGAGAAATTGATGAGAGACAGGATGGGGCAGGAGCCAAGTCCTTGAGAAGGGAGAAGAGTCGGGCTGGGCCAGGAGGCTCCTCACAGGATCGGGGGCAGAGGGTGAGCTGGGTGTGGGGGAGCTGGTGGTTTCCTGCAGAGGGATGAACGAGCTCCTGCCAGGTCGCACCAGGTCTCTGCCCAGGAAGCAGGAGCAAGGTCCTGGGTGAGGTGGGGGTGGGGAGGACAGTGGGGGAGATGTGCGGTGGGAGGGGCGAGGGATGGATGACCCGGGAGACGTCCTTCCAGGGAAGCGTGTTGGGTTCACAGGGCAGGTAGGCCCCCACCCGGGATTGAAACCCCACTGTCCCCAGCTGTTTGTTTATTCGCGGGAAGCTCTGTCTTCCCGCCGGGACCAGCTTTTCCACGGCTAAAGCTTTGGTCCTTCCCTTCTTCACTGGGGTGTCTGAGGTGGAAATCTGGGGGGCCTTAGCCAGAGGATGGAAGAAAGAGGGAGGCAAGGGCTGGGCGTGCTTCGTGGGTGCTGGGCTGCGGCAGGGGCCCTGGCCGGGCCCACCTGGGCCACGCTGATGGTGGAGCTGGCCTCCTGGTTCTCTTGTTCGGGGTGAGGCTGGGCAGGAGAGAGGAGGTGGTTTCAGGGGTGATTCCCGTGTGAGAAAGGAGGCAGGGCTACTGGTGCCAGGGGGCAGAAGGCTGGGAGCTGGGAGCTCTGGCTCCTGCCGAGCGGTCGGCAATTGCCCTTCCCCTGACCCCTGGTCCCTGCCTAGTGTGGGGTCAGCTAGAAGCCCTGGGTCCCGCGCCCATTGAGGGACCGTTTGCCCATGGCGGCGGCTGTCAGGACGGCCCAGGGTGAGTTCCAGCCTGTGGGAGGAGCACAGACCAGCCTGAGGCCCCCCACGGCCAGCAGAGAGCCGACCTCGCTCTCACCTGGAGGGATCTGAGGCTCAGACCCATCAGCACTTGCCCCAGGCCTCACTTCGGTAGCTGAGCCCCCGCAGGGTCCTCAGGGGCGGGGGGGCCCTAGATTTCCACAAGGACCGGACACCCTGCCGTTTGGTGAGGTTTGCTGCCGTTGGTACGGTGGACGGGCCAGGTGGTGAGGATTGTTTTCTGAGAATCTGTGTAGAAGAGGCCGTGCAGGCCCCAAGAATAGGCCCCAAAGCCTGTGTCACATCGCAGCTCTGGCAGGCGGCGGCCTAGTGACCTGGAGCAAGCCGTTCCTGGTCCCCATCTGCCGCCTGCTCTCAGGGCCCCTGCGATCACGTGCGGGCGCTCATCACTGGGACGCTAACAGGCCACGTCGAAGGCCTGATTTTGATCTCAGACCAAGGGAGAAAGGATGGCTTTTCTCCTTCTCCTCCTTTTTTTTTTTTTTTTTAAAGATTTTATTCATTTATTTGAGAGAGAGGGAGAGCGAGTGCACAAGCGGGGGGGCGGCGGCGGCAGGCAGAGGGAGAAGCAGACTCCCCGCTGAGCAGGAGCCAGATGTGGGGCTCGATCCCAGGACCCTGAGATCATGACCTGAGCCGAAGGCAGACACTTAAGCGACTGAGCCCCCAGGCGCCCAGGATTGCTTTTCAAAAGGAAAGAGGATTCATTGTACTTATTTGGGGATTGCGTGACCACGTGGATTTGGGGTTGTTGGCTGGTTGCAGAAGGCCACAGGGAGGCTGTGGGTGAGGCCGCTGGCCATGTTCTTTGTGTCCTGGGGTTCCCCCCGCCGAGTCTCCTGGGTTCTTTGCATTTCCTGATAGAGGAGCCAGCTTGCTGGGTAGCTGCCATCTGCCCTGCCCAACAGGGATGAGGATGGGGGGCGGTGGCAGCTGTAGGGAGGCGGGCGCCCTCCAGTCACCTGCAGGTCTCAGCCACTGCCCGGCACACTCAGCCTCCGTCAGTCTCCCCTTTCTGGATTCTTGGTGAATGCCTACTCATCTCATAGGTCAAAGCTGGAGGGTCTCCCTGTGGGAAGACCCCTCCCCCCAGTGTTACCAGATGAGATTAATGGCCTTCTTCCTTGTTCCTGTGTCAGTGAGGATGCTCGACTGCAAGTAACGGAGGCAAATGAACTCAAATGCACTGACACGGTGAAGAGGATTTGTCATCTCGGATGACTGCGGATTTCAGGAGTAACTTGCTTCAGGCGCCGTGTGGTCGGGACTCGGCCCGGTTGCCATCAGCTCTCTGGACTCCGGCCTCTGGTGTGTTGACTTTGGTCTCAGATTGACTTCCGCCAGGGAGGCATGATGGCTGCACATTCATCCTGATTCTGTGCGGGCAGACAGGGAGCGCGTCTCCCTGCGCAGCTCCAGGGCAGAAGTCCTGAGTCCCGCTGTGCTTGCACTGGTCAGCGAGGGAAGCCCCGAGTGGACGGGCGCAGGCCGGCGGGTCTTTCTCTTCCTGAACCCGGCAGCGTGCAGCACAAAAGCTGGAGTTGCGCCGGTGGGGACCACGTTGGGAGTGGTGTGGGGTCGTTCTAACCCGACACGGGGCTGCTGTGGAGGAGAGGCGGGGCTCCCAGAGGGAGAGCTTGGGGAGGAGAAGGGGCGATGGCTGCTGGGGGTGCCGCCCGTGCTCGGCCGGGCGCTGTGCTGTCCGGCCGCCGGCCCCTCTTCCCCTCGGGAGGCCCCCTGTGTCGCGGGCTGTGCTTTCCGCGTGGTTACCGTTGGTTTATGCCTTCGGTGCCTTCCCAGTCCCAAACCCAGCCCAGCCCAGTGTACGAAGACTTTCTGCCGTGTTCCCCGCTAGACTGTGGAAAGCCTGTCCTCCGTCTGCGGAGCTGCCTTGGCCCGCTCGCTGGCATCCGCACACTCGCGGGCATCTGCACACTCGCGGGTGTGGGGCTCTTTCTGGGGTCGGCTCGGTGTCACACATCTTTTTGTCTGGTTTTGTCCCAGCGCCGCACTGTCTCAATGATTTCGGCTCGATAACAGGTCTGGAAACCAGGTAGCGTGAATCCTCCAACTTTCTTTCTCAAGGTGGTTTTGGCTTTCTTAGGTCCTTTTCATTTCCGCGTCAGCTTTAGAATAAGCTCCTAAGTCCGTGTGAAGAAGTGTGTGGCGGCTGCAGCGGGATCGCACGGACCCTGGATTGTTCTGAGAGCTGGGTTCTCACCAGCGTTGGGTCTCTGACCCGCCACCATGGCGGACTATGTCCCTCCATTCATTCGTATCTTGAATTTCTCCCAGCAGCGTTTCATAATTTCTGGAGCACAGACGGTGCACGTCCTTTCGTAGATCTGTCCGTATTTCATGTTTTTGATGCCATTGTAATTGGCGTGTTTATTTCAATTTTTGATTGTTTATTGTTTGTATGTAGAAATACAAGTAGGTTTTGTAATTTGATCTTAGAGCCTGCAAATTTGTCAAACTCACTTACCAGTTCCAGTAGCTTTTTTGGAGAGTTTCTTCGAATTTTGTCCATAGATCATTATCATGACATCTCTGAAAAAAGAGTTTCACTTCTTCCTTTCTAATCTGGATGCTTTTAATTTCTTCTTCTTGTCTTGCTGAACTGGCTGGAGCCTCACGTCGGGGAGGTCGTGAGAGTGGACGTGAACAATTCTACGTCTCAGGGGGAAGCTCTTACGTTGAACGTTAAATATGCTGTTAACTGTAGGCTTTTCGTAACGTCCTTTGCCAGGTTGAGACGGTTTGTTCCATTCCTAGTTTTCTGAGCGTTTTCTTTTTTTTTTTAATTAGGGATTTGCGTTAAATTTTATTAAATACATCTTCTGCAACTGTAGTAGTGTCTTATTTTTTTCTGTTTCAGTTTGTTAATAAAGTGAGTTATGTGGATTGATTTTCAAGCCTTAAGCCAACCTTGCTTTCCTTGGCTAAATCCCACTTGATCATGTATTTTATCATTTTTATATATTGTTGGATTGAATTTGCTGTATTTTGGTTTAGGGTTTTTGTGCGTATGTTTATGAGGAGTTTTGATCTGCATTTTCTTTTCTTATCATGTCTTTGTCATATTTTGGTGTTATCTCAATTCTAGCCTCACAGAATGAGCTACTAATATTTCCTGCTCTTCAGTTTTCTGGAGGTCGCCGAACCTGCCTGGGGCTGGGCTTTCCTTGTGGGAAGCCTTTAAACTAGAAATTCCACTTCTTTACTAGACGTAGGATTGTCCATGTTATTTATGTCTTCCCGTGTGACCTTTGGTAGTTGGTATCTTTCACACTAAGCTTTCTGTTGAGCTGACCAGCGTAGCACTGTTCCGCACCTCCCCAATGTCCTTTCTTTTTTTTTTTTTTTTTTTTTTTTTTTTTTTTTTTAAAGATTTTATTTATTTATTTGACAGAGATAGAGACAGCCAGCGAGAGAGGGAACACAAGCAGGGGGAGTGGGAGAGGAAGAAGCAGGCTCATAGTGGAGGAGCCTGATGTGGGGCTCGATCCCATAACGCCGGGATCACGCCCTGAGCCGAAGGCAGACGCTTAACCGCTGTGCCACCCAGGCGCCCCTCCCCAATGTCCTTTCTGTATCTGAGAATCCATAGGGATGTTACCTTCTCAAACCTGAGATCGACAGATTTTCGTTTTTTTTTCTGGTTGGTCTGGCTAGAGAGTCATTAATTTTTTAAAAAATTTCTCAAAGATCCAACTTTTGATGCTTTTATGCTTTCTGTTTCAGAGATTTGCACCCTGATATTCCTTTCTTTCATTTACTTAGGATTATTTTGCCTTTTACTCCCTAATTTCTTTTTTTTTTTCTTTTTTTAGGATTTTATTTATTTACTTGGCAGAGGGAGAGAGAGCACAAGTAGGGGCAGATGGCAGAGGGAGAAGCAGGCCCCACACTGAGCAGGGAGCCCCATGTGGGACTTGATCCCAGGACCCTGAGATCATGACCTGAGCCCAAGGCGGACGCTTCACCGACTGAGCCACCGAGGCATCCCTTTCCCTCTAATTTCTTAACATAAAAGCTAAAGTCACTAATCGAGACCTTCATTCTCCTGTAATACACGGGTTTGGTGATTCTGTGCAAATTACTATTTGTTGTGTTTTCTTTTCATTCAAAATACTTTCTGTTGTCTCGTTTGGTTTCCTTCCTGACCCGTGGGTCCTTCAGAAGTGTGTCATTAGTTTGCAAGTGTTGGAGGCTTTTGCGATCTTTCTTCTACTGATTTCTAATTCCGACATTGTCAGAGAATACTTTGAGACTTGTCCGTGGCTCCTGATGGAGGCCGTGTGGGGCCTGTCACTGTCACCTGGGCTGGTACAGCCTTGTTTGCTTCTGTACCTTTCTGGTTTTTCCTTCATCTGCTTCATTCTTATTCCCTTTCCCCTCTTTTTTCTGCTTACTCCCTTCTTGCTCCTTTCCCCTCACGTGCCTGTGACTGCACGCGTCCCTGTGAAGGGGGACGGGGTCACCATGGTGGCATTCGGCCGGTTATGGCTCAACCCCTGTCCTGGAGGTGTGGCCCTCCTTCCCTGGGACATTTGGCCCTGTGGGAAGCCCCTGAGCAAATCTTGGGTTTGGTTCTAAGGAAGTAGGGGACAGTGGCTGTTGGGGTCTGTTTCACCCTGACTGTCTCCCAATGTGGTCAGACATCTGAGCACTTCAGTGCTTTGATCAAAGCCTCCAGTGGCTTCCTGTGACTCCTGACTGAAGCCCAAGTCCCAGGACCGGCACTGCAGGCCTCGGTGACCTGCCCCCCGCCTGCCTTTCTGGCCTCCTATCCTGCTTCTCCCTGCCTTGCACCGGCCTCCTGGTCTCCGACCTCCGTCCCACAGTGCCCCTTCACACTGCAGCCAGAGCGCACGGCCGCCACTGGCCTAAATCCCTTGATGTTCTCTGCTCCCTGGTCTCACTGCCTGTCCTCACCAGGCCCCTCACACCCGTCTCTCTGACCGCCTGTCCCGAGGACCCGCACACTCACATGAGCCTAGCCGTGGGGGGTTAGCTCCACTCTCCCCGTGTGTGACTGGAAGCTTGCTCTCTGCCCGAAGTGAGACTCTCCTCACTTCTGTCCCAGCTGGCTCATGGGTCACGGGGTCCTGTCCGTGGGAACCCAGCTTCACGGCCCCTGGAAATGCCCCCCCACTTCACGGCCCCTGGAAATGCCCCCCCAACTTCACGGCCCCTGGAAATGCCCCCCCCCAGCTTTCCAGGGCTGAGCAGGTGCCTCTTCTCCCCGACCCTTACAGCCCCTGGCTCCGAACTGTATTTGTCACTAAAGGTTTTGTGACGCCCCTCTGCTCCAGGCCCAAGGAAGACGGGAGCCCACTCTCTGGAGCTTCTGCTTAGGGAGCATAGGGTGGGAGGGCCCCCGGGCTCCGCACACACTGTGTGGTTCCCACCCACACGGCGCCAGGCAGGACAGGAGTAGACACCAGAGGCCCTGCCTTAACCTGCGGATGGCTTCCCTGCGGACGTGACAGTCCACGGAGGGGAGGACGGGGTGGCCAGGTGGGGTGGGAAGGTGGCTTTGGGAGCACAGCCCGGCCCAGGGGCCACAGGTGCACCAGGGAGGACTTGGCTTTTATCCTGAGAGCTCTGGGAAACCCTACGGGCGGAAGCAGAGAGGCAAGTCATCAGATTTTTATTTTCAGGGGATTTCTCTGCTGTTGGATGGAGGGGCTTTGAGGGCTGCAGGGGTGGCAGTGGGCCAGGTGGGTGTGAGGGATGTGACTGGACTGAGGGGTAGGGCAGCGGGAGGGCAATGTTGTGAGCTGTCAGGTGCTGGGCACCCCTGCCGTCTGAGGGGCTGGGGCCCTGCCTGAGGGGGACGCTGGGTACGGGGTGGTGTGGGGAGCATGTCAGGAGCCTTGGGGGACAGAAAGGTGAGCTCCTCAAGGAGGGACACACAGTAGCACCCCTGATTCTCGGGCGTGGGGCCACAGGGGCCAGCGAACTACTGGACAGACGCCCCCGGGCTTGCCCAGCACACAAGAGCTGCCCTTGGGCCACGGGAAGCCCCCTTCTGTTCTTTCTCACCCAGCTGGCTACCCCAGATGAGAGTGGACAGGCACGGAGTAGCCATGGGTGTGTGCTGTGAGGGAGGTGGGGGGGCCTTGCCGCTCCTTGGGATTTACCACCGGGCCGGGCCACAGTCTGCCCTGCGGTGCTCTGGCCTGAGGACTAGGAACACTGTGCCACCACTAACACGTGACGTTCCCAGATTTCCCCAGAGGCTCTGGGTTCTGTTTTGCAGTCGTGGCATACAACATGCAGAAGGCACAGCTCACCCACCACCTAGCTGGGCCCCGTTCGTTCATTCGTTCACCCGCCACGTGCTGGGCTCCGTGGAGGGCTCGGAGGGTCATGGCAACAGGACGGGCTGGTCCTGCCCCTGCACTCACTTCACATGCATCCAGACCCCAGCCGTGCTGCCTTTGGCGGGCGGGTTCCGGAGCATGTGATCTTCCCTTCCAGGTGTGCTGGTGGAGGTGTGGGCCTTCCAGAGTCTGTGGGTGGTGCTGCTGGTGTTCTCTCCAGCCACACACGCCTACCTGCTGGATGTTCCCAGCAGTGACGCTTAGAGTGGCCAGAGGCTGACCAGCGCCTGGGTGTCGTGAATGGCTGAGTGTGCCACGCACCTGCAAAGGGGAGCTTGGCGTTCCCTGATAAAAACGCCAGGCAGGTGGGATTATTGTTGATGTGTCATTGATTGTTATTGATTATGTCAATGTGTTAATGAGATGAGATTTAGTGTATCTGTTTCCTTTAATGAAATAAGCAAAACACGACCTCTCGGGTTACACGTTCATCGCAACCGCTTGCAAACCCGTGTTTGTGTGCTGTGCTTGCAGTTGTGCAAGGAAGACACAAGGCACAGCGAAGACTGAAGTTGGCTGCATATTAACAATTCTTGATTTACGCAAGTGGATTATAAATGATTTTTCTGCTTTATTGTTTTCTATTCATTCCAAATTTTTATAATGAGCGAGCATTACTATGAAAATTCAGAAAAGTAAATAAAACACTGAAGCCCTCCTATGTTTGCAAATGGGCGTAGATTAGAAGAGCATTTCCCGGGTGTAAGGAGAGCGTGGGGAGCACCCGGTTCTGTTGTCCGGCGCGTGGAATGACACACACTCCGATGTATGAGAGGCGGGCTGGGCGGGCACTCAGCACGCTCTGGCTCCAAAGTTCTGGGACTCAGCTTAACTCCATACGAGTTGAGAAGCTCGCCATCTAGTCAGGAAATCAGACTTACTTATTATTATTATTATTTTTAAAGATTTTATTTATTTATGTGACAGAGAGACAGCCAGCGAGAGAGGGAACACAAGCAGGGGGAGTGGGAGAGGAAGAAGCAGGCTCATAGCGGAGGAGCCTGATGTGGGGCTCGATCCCATAACGCCGGGATCACGCCCTGAGCCGAAGGCAGATGCTTAACCGCTGTGCCACCCAGGCGCCCCAGACTTACTTATTGATTCACAAGTGTGTACAGAGTTCCTGTGTGTTCCTGGTGTCCCACACGCCAGGGCCACACACGTGTAGTTACAATGCCACGTGAGGCTCGGCAGCCAGGAAATGCAGATCAAACCCACCATGACATAACACCTCACAGCAGTCAGAGCAGCTCAAAGCAGCCACTCCGGAAACGACTGATGTTGGCGAGGACGTGGAGAAAGCGGATCCCTCTTACACTGTGGTGGGAACGCAGGCTGGTGCAGCCGCTCTGGGAAACAGTGTGGAGGGTCCTCAAGACGGCGAGAAGAGAGCTACCCTCCGACCCAGTGATTGCACTGCTGGGTGTTTGCCCCAAAGTAGAGTAGTGACACGAAGGGGCCGCTGCACCCCAGTGTTCATAGCAGCAATGTCCACAATAGCCAAACTGGAGAAGGAGCCCAGATGTCCGTCGACAGATGAGTGGACAAAGATGCGGTTCATACACACGATGGAATACCACTCAGCTGTCAAAAAAAATGAAATCTTGGGGCGCCTGGGTGGCACAGCGGTTAAGCGTCTGCCTTCGGCTCAGGGCGTGATCCCGGCGTTGTGGGATCGAGCCCCACATCAGGCTCCTCCGCTGGGAGCCTGCTTCTTCCTCTCCCACTCCCCCTGCTTGTGTTCCCTCTCTCGCTGGCTGTCTCTATCTCTGTCAAGTGAATAAATAAAATCTTAAAAAAAAAATGAAATCTTACCATGGCAACAACATGGATGGAACTAGACGGTATTCTGCTAAACGAAGTAAGTCAGTCAGAGAAAGACAATTACCGCATGATCTCACTGACACATGGAGTTTAAGAAACAAAACAGAGGCTCATGGGGAAGAGAGGGAAAAATAAAACAAGATGAAATTGGAGATGGAGACAAACCATAAGAGACCTTTTTTTTTTTTTAAAGATTTTATTTATTTATTAGAGAGAGAGAGAGCACAAGCAGGCGGAGCAGCAGAGGGAGAGGGAGAAGCAGGCTCCCCGCTGAGCAGGGAGCCCAACATGGGGCTCGATCCCAGGACCCCAAGATTGTGACCTGAGCTGAAGGCAGACGCTTCACCGACTGAGCCCCCCAGGCGCCCCCCATGAGAGACTCTTAACTCTAGGAAACAAACGGAGGGTTGCTGGAGGGCAGGGTGTGGGGGCCGGGGTAACTGGGTGATGGGGGTTAAGGAAGGCACGGGGTGGAGCGAGCACTGGGTGCCGTGTGTAAGTGAGGGGTCACTCGCCTCTACCTCTGAACCCAGTAATACAGTGTATGTTGGTCAGTGGGGTTTACGTAGAAAAGCCAGTGCCACGTGCCAAGTCCCCACGTGACTCCACCAAGTGTCGAGGCCCCTGGCAGAGGAAGCCGCTGAGCCTGTTGGGGCTGCGGGGGTCAGGAAAGGCCTCGCAGGGAAGGCTCATCCGCCTCGAGGGACGGGTAGGCGTTCTCTAGGCAGCCTGCAGAGGGAAACAGAGTTCGCGCTGCGCTGGGAGTGATTTTCGGAGATGCCTAGTGTGCTGTGAGGGAAGACGGGAGGAGTGGACTGTGTCCTCATCCCAGCCGTGGGGCGCAGGGGAAGAAGGTAAAAGGTCTGAGTGCATGAGTTAGAAGAGCCCTGTGCGTCCTGGCTGCTTCCTCCTCGGCCCTTCCCTGCCGCCTGGTCCAGGAACTGGAAACATCTGGATCCTGCTGGCCTGGAAGGCCAGCGTGTGGCCCCTGGATTTCTGTCCTCAGTGGCAAGGTGACCCACGGCTGGAAGTTCCCACGGTCACTGTTAGTGTTAACAAGAGTCCCTGAGAGGGAAGTGGTGGGGTCTGCCAAGCTCTGTGGTTCTTTCTCCTCTTTTCTCACCGCCTCCCCCTCGGTGCCCTCCTTCCTCTGCCCTCGCCCTCGGGTGCCCTCCTTCTTCTGCCCTCCCCCTCGGTGCCCTCCTTCCTCTGCCCGCTCCCCTCGGTGCCCTCCTTCCTCTGCCCTCCCCCTCGGGGCTCCCCTTCCTCTGCCCTCCCCCTCGGTGCCCTCCTTCCTCCGCCCTGCCCCCTCGGTGCCCTCCTTCCTCCGCCCTGCCCCCTCGGTGCCCTCCTTCCTCCGCCCTCCCCCTCGGTGCCCTCTTTCCTTTGCCCTCGCCCTCGGTGCCCTCCTTCCTCTGCCCGCCCCCCTCGGTGCCCTCCTTCCTCGGCCCTCCCCCTCGGTGCCCTCCTTCCTCGGCCCTCCCCCTCGGTGCCCTCCTTCCTCTGCCCTCCCCCTCGGTGCCCTCCTTCCTCTGCCCGCCCCCCTCGGTGCCCTCCTTCCTCCGCCCTCCCCCTCGGTGCCCTCTTTCCTTTGCCCTCGCCCTCGGTGCCCTCCTTCCTCTGCCCTCCCCCTCGGTGCCCTCCTTCCTCTGCCCTCGCCCTCGGTGCCCTCCTTCCTCTGCCCTCCCCCTCGGTGCCCTCCTTCCTCTGCCCTCCCCCTTGTCCCCCCTTTGTCCGGCCTCCTCTGCCCTTCCCCTCTGCGCCCCTCGGCCTGCCTGCCGACTGCTGGTTCTGCCAGTGGTGCTCTATCTCCCTGGCTCCACGCACCTTTTTCTTTCTCATGTCCTGCCTGTCTCTGTGTCACCTCCTCAGTTTTCTCCAAAAGGGGAGCCCCAACTTGCCCCTGAGGGCATGTGGAGAGGACAGGCTTGGTGGGTGCTCTGAACTCGTCTGAACTCCCTCGACAAGCATCTTTCTTGAAGGAGCCTGGATTCGTGGTGTGAAAATACAAAGGCTCTTTCATTCGGGCCCTCGCGTACCCCTGCTCGAGCGGAAACATCTCCAGACAGATCATCATCAGGTTTCCCACAGGAAATTAAAGACCTCGGCACTGTGCAGCTGCTCCCGTCCCCTGCGCAGCCCGCCGGACTTCATGACGGGCCTCGCGGCCCCGGCGTGTACAGGCCACATCTTTAATAAGATTTCTTCCCCAAATCTCTCTAACGACGTTGGACGTGTGTGTCTCCTAGATAAGTGAGCTCACAATAAGGCCAGCACCTCGCCCCTCCTTATCTGAGGCACAAGGACACTGAGGGGCCAGTCCTGGGGAGCTGCCTGGGGGAAGAGTCCTTAAGATGACGGGCATCCAGTTCCCTGGCTGGTCTGGCCGACACAGTGCGGGGCTCACTTCTGCCTTGAATCCCCTCTTTGTCAACACTCGTCCTGTCAACATCTGGTTCACAGGCCCCAATCTAGCCAACATGGCCGTCCCAGCCCCCGTGGCCAGAGGTTGGCTTAGCTGTGAGTATGTAACCTGTTTTTGACCAGTGATACGGGAAGGGTGGTTTTCCTCACTATTAAAAGGAAATCCAAGACAGGGTGTGTCTCTTTCTTGTTTCTGGACTTTGAAGGGTGGTGATGGGATGCCTGGAGGCGCCGCAGCCATCTTGTGATCTTGAGGGAGTGGCCAACATGCTGAGGACAGTGGGGCAGAAAGTCAAAAACAACCTATGTTCATGGTGACACATGCCACCAAGTGAATGGCCCCAGGAACTGTCTTACCTCTCAAGTTCTTAGTGTGTGGGGTAGTAAATGTCCTTGCTTTTAAACTCTCTCAAGTTGGGTTTTCTTTACTGGCAACTGAGAGCATCTCAGCGGATGCAGACGGAGGTCCCAGACGGCCCCGCCATGTTTTAGAGAAGTATGAGTTCACAGATGGAAGGCTGGGGTGGGGAAATGAGCCTTGGAATTGGGTCGCTCCACGTTGGAGTGGCAGCCTTGCTGTCCCCTGGTGTGACAAGTCACGGACAAGTCACGGACAAGTCACTTAGGCTCCCTGAGCTGGAATTTCCTTGGCTCGAATGTGAGTGTCAAGAACCACACACTCAACAGTGGCCTGTCCCCACCCCCCCGCCAGCCCCCATCTGTTTTTCTTTCAGCTATTTTTAAAGGGACCAAGAGGGGGGCGCCTGGGTGGCACAGCGGTTGAGCGTCTGCCTTCGGCTCAGGGCGTGATCCCGGCGTTATGGGATTGAGCCCCATCAGGCTCCTCCGCTATGAGCCTGCTTCTTCCTCTCCCACTCCCCCTGCTTGTGTTCCCTCTCTCGCTGGCTGTCTCTCTCTGTCAAATAAATAAATAAAATCTTTAAAAAAAAAAAAAAAGGGACCAAGAGGGGCCAGGCGCAGAGAGCTGTTTAATGATGTTACAGGGGCGCCTGGGTGGCACAGCGGTTGAGCGTCTGCCTTCGGCTCAGGGCGTGATCCCGGCGTTATGGGTTCGAGCCCCACATCAGGCTCCTCTGCTATGAGCCTGCTTCTTCCTCTCCCACTCCCCTACTTGTGTTCCCTCTCTCGCTGGCTGTCTCTCTCTCTGTCAAATAAATAAATAAAATCTTAAAAAAAAAAATGATGTTACAACGCTGGGGAAAATTTCATGTGGAGACCGAGTCCCTTACCCACCGTCGCTCCCAGTACAAATCACGCCTCTAACACCAGCGACAGCGCTGAGGGCGAGGCAGGTACACCCAACTCTCAGTTCTCCATGGTGATGAGGGCCGTGGATGGTTGGAAACGGCAGATAATCCCCGAGCCTGCTTTGAGTCACTGGCTTCCGCCGCCCCCCACTGTCACTTTTCTGGTGCAGCTGACAAACTGCCACGTGGACGCGTGTCTCTCTTCCCTCTTCTGGTGCATCCGCGGCAAAGCTGCTTCAGGATGGCCGAGGCCGGGCCGGTGGAGGGGAAGCAAGGGGTACAGGGGCCCCCCAGCTGGGAGCGGCCCGGGACCTGCCTGGCTGAACGTGGCCTTGGGGTTAGGCTCCATGTACCCTGGTTAGTCTAACCCCACTTCCTCCAAGCTCGTTCGGAGCTTGAAGACGGGAAGGTGCGGGACCCTCCAGGCGGGAGTGCCCACCAGAGATGCAGGCTCCCCCCCTCCCCAGGCAGGCCCTGTGCAGGCCACTGCGCCCAGCTGAGGTCACGAGCCCTCTCGGTGCCTTTCCCTGCACTGCAGTTTCCTGATTGGGCAGCAGGGGCCTTCCTTACTTACCCACACTCCCCTCACCTTCCCAGAAGAGGGAAGAAAAGCAGGAGAGATGGAAGAGAACGTTTGTTGAGGACCTAGCCCCTGCTGGCGGCTTGCTGAGGGCTCTCCCCACCCACGACATCATGAGGAGAGTACGTCTTTCCAGGTAGAGCCGGTCCAGCCTTACGTAGGACTCCTGGCTGCTTGCTTGTCTCTGGCAATCTGTTCTGGAAGATTCCTGCCTCGGTGCCAATAACACACAAATCAGTTTCCTGCAGTCCCAGACCTGGGGGGTCAGGTCTCCCCAGATCTCTTGTGATCTTGTCCTTTCTCTCTACACTGGAAGTCCCATCGGCCAAGCGGTCTGAGAGCGCTTGGTCCCCTAAAAGTCCTTTGCCAGGCCAGGGGGAGCTGGAGGCTTTCTTGGCAGATGTGCCTCCTGATGGAGCTGGTGCAGGGCAGAAGCAGCTCTGGGAAGGTCTTGGGGCTGCCTTCTTCCTTCCCTTCCCTGGCCTCCTGGCTGGTTCAGAAGCTTCTCCAATGGCCGTGGAAGCAAGAAGTAAGTTCAGAGACTCTGGCCTTTCTTGCGCGCTGGGGCTCACATTCGCCTGTTCCGGGAGGCTTAATCACTCGGTTTGCAGGAGGAAAAAGGCCTTGTGCCAAGAAAAGACGATTAGCACCCACCAGGCCTCCCAGGACACTCCCAAGGCCACAGGGGATGCCGGAGCTGCGACTGGACACAAACTGTGCTCTGCAAACACAATTCAGAAGCAACGAGAGGGGGCGGGCTTTCTTCTGTTGTGGGGAGTCACCCCCAGTTAGAATAATGGCGCACTGTTGGTGCACATCGTTTCTGGATGGACAACCTCATCCCATTCCTGTCCGGAAGCGTGACTTTCAAACGCCAGACGGGGAAATGGCCAAGACGAGGGTGCTGGGCCTTGAGAGTCTGAAGCTCAGGTGTTGAGTCTTGGGCAAGGGCACAGCCTCCCTGGGCGCTGTGTCTCCTCATGCGATGGGGGCAACAAGGAGCGCCTCACGGAGTGTCACAGGGTCCCGAATGCTGGCTGGGTCTGGGGACAGGGCAACAGATGGAGTGTCCTCCGCAGCCCTCACCTCCCTCCTCCCCGTCTGGTGACAGGCAACCTGGAAATGCCCAGTAAACATGTTCTCTCATGCCCTGACCCTCAGCATCTCCCGGGCCATGAGCAGGAAGATTCCCTGGGTGGAGGGCAGGGCCAGGTCTGGAAGGCTCCTCGCTGTCCCTGGGTCCCATGCCCTCCAAGCTGCTGCTTGCTCTCTTTCCATGCCTGAGCCCTCCCACAGCAGCCATTCCATTCGAGAAACTTGCCAGGGGCTCCACCGTGGCCTCGGGAAGTCCCAGGCCCGAGTGCGGTTCTGCCCGAAGGGGGTTCATTTGCTGCAGTAAACGCTGGGGCAGCAGGGCTGGGAGTCCCCCCCGTCTGAATGGCAAACCCTCTACTCTCCGGCCCCGACGCTTGCCACAAGGACTGTCCTTGAGTGTCCTCGTGGCCAGGACGGGCTGTGATGTGTGCTTTTACTGAGCGTGGGTTGGAGTTCTGCTCGTTACAAAATCGGTGCTGGAGTGAGTCACTGCTAGTGAATGAGCCTAGCGGGCTGCCTCGCACCCGTTCTCGGGGGCCTCTGGGGCCCTCTTTTCAAGGTTAGCTCTGGAACACCCGTTACAGAGTCTGGAGGAGGAACAGCTCTCTGTTTTCCTTCCCCGTATCTTATGGCAGAAATACAAACACGAGAGAGATAAATGTGGGGATTTGGCAAAATCTTTGATCCCACCCTCCGTCTGTCTCTGTACACGTATGCACGTGTATTCGTGTATGTGCCGGAGTTTGTGTGGACTTACGCATATCTGTGTCTATCTCCAGGGCCTTTTGGATGGAGATGGGCTTCCCTGGTCTGTTCACATTCTTCCTCCAGGATTAATGCGCATGGGAAGGGGGTTTTTGCGGCGGTGGTCAGGGCGAGGGAAAGCTAACTCTGTCCTCCTTGTGGCTGCACCTGAGTGAGGGGGTTCATGTGTCCAATGACTTACAAGGCCCAGCCTGCTTTCCCAGAAGCCCTCTCTTTAAAGGTTCCTTGTGGCTACCGGGACGCTGCAGGGGGAGGCCAGCCGTGCCCTGCCCAGTGGCACGTGGCCTTTGGTTGAAAACAGTGAAAGGGTGCTCCACATGGGACTGTCCTGTCCGGTTGGACCTGAGTCTGTGGACATGTGGAGTGTCATGGTCTTGGTGACCTGGTCCAGTGTGCAGGTGGGCAGCTGTAGGACACGGAGAGAGGCAACAGTATTGAGATTTCAAGGGGGGCAGTCCAGTGGCAGTGTCAGATCTCTTGGAGGGGACACTCGTGGAGGTATTATGCTCTGGCCCTCGGGGCGAAGACAGCCCTGGGGGGCACAGTTCTCTGGCCACACGGTGGGAGCTGACTGAGGGGTGCGTGCTGCGTCCTTGTGCTGGGGAAGCCAGTGGTGTGGTGGCGATCGGACCTGCGGTGAGGTCAAGGAAGGGGGCTGTGTGGCCGTGTGGAGCCGGGGAGCTCCTTCCACGGGGCAGCAGAGTGGCCAGCAGTCCAGCTCGGGAAAGCTCCTGGAGCCACTGCTGCTCTCCTGTGAGGGCAAAGGGCTGGCAAGGTCTTTCCTCTGCACGCCCTCCCTCTGCCCTGCACCCCTGCCCAAGAGGTGCTGGCCAAGTGATTCGTGTCCGATTTGATGGGCAGTCTGTTAAGACACTATTGCTTTTCTCATTCTGGCTAAACCAACTTTGGTTCTGCCCGGCTCCCTGCACAGGTCGAGCTTCTTGCTTCCCATTTTGTGTGATTTCCATCTTGTTGCTCCACCTTCCCTCAGCCCATCTGAGCCTGCTTCTCCTGCTGCTTGTGCCCAAGCTGCCTGCAAGGCCTCCCCCTGCCTCCGGGCCTGGCAGCCAGGCACCGGGACTCCAGCAGGGAAGGCTGTGGATTATTCCCGAGGAGGGACAGTGTCCATAGCAACCCTCCGGCTTCCACTCCACTGGAGACAAGGGGGCAAAGGAGGGAGGTGAGCCAGATGCCTGCCCTTCTGCATTATTCATATTGAAGTGCTGGACCCAGAGGCCGGGCGTAGCTGGGGGCCTGGGCCCTAGGCCTCGTGGCTGGCGGCTTGTTGGCGGGGAGGGGCAGGGTGGGCTGTCCTCTGGCAGCCGCAGCAGCGGAGAGAGGAGGGGGTCCTGGAGCGGGCCCCCTCCCAGCTCGGGGAGGCCTTCTGCTGGGGAGTGCGGGTCTTGAAGCACCCCTGTGGCCCCTCACCTTCCCCTTCCACGGCTTCAGGCTGCCTCCCCTGGGATGGCAGCAGGCGTGCTCTCTTCTTCGCCCCTGGAAAACCTTAAGGCCCTGCCAAGTAGGAGCCCCCCTGGAAATGTTCACCAGGGTGATCCTGGCACCAGCAGAGTATGGGCCCCCACAGGAGGAGGCAGGAAGTGAGGGCGGGGCAGGCTGCATCTGAGATCCCGGGCCTCCCAGGGTGCCTGGAGAGCAGGGCACCTGCCACCAGCAGAGGGCGCCACACTCCTCACAAACCCGCCCAGGTGGCTTTGCCCCAGGTGGGGCGCATCAGCACTCTGGGGCCTTCATCTCAGAGCCAGAGCTGGGCGGGGAGCCCCCAGGACCCTCCTGCCTTAGCCGCCCCCGCCAACTGCAGTCTGGGGCCCCCAGCGCCGGCTGGCTCCGAGGGCTCAGGCCCCACCCTAACTCTGCAGAAGGGGGTTCAGCAAGGGCTGCAGAGAGCTCGCTGCCTCCCTCCGTGCGGTGGGGGGGCCAGGCGCTACCCCCCACCCCCTGCTCTGGGCCCTCCCCCTGAGCAGCTCAGGTGCCTGCTCTGGGTTTGTGAAGCTGTTAGAGGTCATTTGTCTCCCTGAGCCTTTGGGACTGGGGCCGGGACAGGCTCCATGCCCGGCACTCTTCGGGCGCATGGGACTCAGCCGTGAGCAAACCAGACAGCAGTCCCGCCCCCGTGAAGCTGGAGCTCTGGGGTGGGAGGCTGCCATCCCCTACACCGCAGAGTGTGCTGGCAGCGGACGCGCCCCGGTGACCCAGGGTGGGCTGGTGACTGCTCGCTCTGCCAACGCAGTCCTGAGCGTGGCGGCCTTGGCGCCTGCTCGGATTCCAGGCAGGAGGCTCCGATAGTGTGCCTGGGCCCGGTGCTCACGGGCAGCACTTTCTAGTTTGCAAAGTATGTGGGCCTTCAGCAGCTCCTCGTGGGCTTGGCAGAACATCGCGGTGACAAAGTGTTGGCACCCTGTACCCAGTTCCCATGCTTTCTTTCCGGACATGCTGTTGGCACCTTTTGTTTGACCCTTGGCCCCTTGAGTAAATGAACGTGGCATCCGGACTGACTCATCTGGCTAGAACAGCACGTTGTCACAGCAAAGCTGCGGGGGAGGGGTCAGGAGAAGCACTGGAAACTGTGTCTTGATTGCCACAAACCAGTTGTGGAGGGGGTGCGGATGGGCCCGGGTCTACGGGGGCACCAGCTCTTGGGTCATCAGTGGGAACCAGAGGGGTCAGGCTCCCAGCCCAAGGTTTCCTGGTGTCTCCACTCCATCCTCAGCCCGCACCCAGGGCGGGAGCAGCTTGCCAGCCTCTGCCAGACAGGCGCCCACGGGGCTGCTCTGAAACCTTCCCTGCTCTCTGGTCTGAGGCAGTTTCACCGAGAACCTGGACAGAAGCTGAGCAGGCCACCTACTTTCTCTGGAAGGGGAAGAGGCCCAGTGGCGGTGGCTGCATGGAGAGGGTGACCTGTGAGTGGACAGACCTTCTGGCTTCAGGCTGGGCATTGTGCCTCCTCTGACAACAAGAGCAAGCCAGCTCCCTTCTCAGAAACTTAGCCGGGTTCTCTCCTCTGTAGAACGGCGGGGACGCTAACCCCACCCCACTGGCTGGTTGAAGCCACACACGCACAGAGCAGCCCCTCCGTAAATGCGCCAGGGCGGGGGTTGGGAGGCCGTATGTCCCAATCACAGTCAGATCCAGCAAAGCAGGATGCTGGCGGAGACAGTGCCAAAGAGGCCTCAGCTCCCACGGGAGGTGGGGAGTTGCTTGGGGGGCGCCCTGCCTCCCTCGCTCAGTCGCGGCTTGGGGAAAGGTGGGTGGGCTTTAGTGGAGAGAGGCCCCCCCACTTGGGGTCTGGTCATTCCGGGACTCAGACAAAGGAAGCAGTGACAGGAGAGCTTTGTTGACCAGTCAGTAAGGGGCGAGCCACAGGTGCGGGGCCAGAGGGCTCTGAGCTCTCGCTTCTCACTGCTTCAGCACAGTTTGGGTGTGGGGCGCAGTGTCATGTGTGCACACGTTACCATTTGTACCATAAGCTTCTGTCACCACGGGGCTCATGGTGTGAATTAAAACACAGAGGAGACACATGAACACAGACAGCTCCAATACAAGCAAGAGGTGAAAAGCATCCCCAGAAAGATACGAGGAAAGTGCGAAGGGAATTCAGAAGAGGGAGATGATGTCACACTGGGGGAAGAAGCAGAGCAGGGCAGGTCTGAGTGCTCTCCTTAAATTCCAGTAGGACTCTATACGGGGGTAGGGGAATGGCATTCCTGGCAGCATGAGTGGGAAAGAGCGTGAGTCTAGGTCAGTGGGATTCAGGTTCAAATCCACGACTAACTGGTGACCCAGAAGAGTCTCTTAAACCTTCCTAAACTTTAGTTTACACGTGGAGCAATAGAACCTTCCTGGTCCACCTTTCAGGGCTGCTGGGAGGTGGAAATGGAGTATTTATGTGAAAGTGCTGGGCAAACACTGGAATTGCTTTTATTATTAAAGCGTTAATGGGGCGCCTGGGTGGCTCGGTTGGGCATCCGACTCTTGGTTTTGGCTCGGGTTGTGATCTTGGAGTCGTGAGATCAAGCCCCACATTGGGCTCCATGCTCAGTGGGGAGTCTGCTTGGGATTATCTCCCTCTGCTCCTCCCTGTGCTTTCTCTCTCTCTTTCTTCCTGAAATAAATGAATAAATCTTAAAAAAAAAAAAAGCATTAACTGATCTAGGGACAAACTCCTAGATAAGAACATAGTGATGACAGAACCTGGATGGGCTAATGAACTGTTCAGTCCAGAGCTGTCTCTGCCCCAGCCATCCAGGGTCTGAGGGAGGGCATGGTTGACTATATGATATTGTCTATCCCTGGAAAGTTAAGGATATCCCTTAAATACACAGGCTTTTCTAAAAACCCACTATTATCTATCACTATATCTACACTCTATCCATCTGCCCGTCCATATCTATCCATCCATCCATCCATCCACCCACCTATCCATGCATCATCCATCCATCTGTTCATCTATCCATCCATCCACTTATCTACCCATCCACCCCTCCATCATCCATCCACCCACCCACCTACCCACCCGTCCACCATCCATCCATCCATCCATCCATCCATCCACCTATCCACTCACCTATCATCCATCCACCCATCTATCACCCATCCATCGACCCACTTATCTACCCATCCATCATCCACCCATCCATCCATCCATCTACCCATCCACCATCCATCCATCTATCCACCCATCTGTCCATCCATCCATCCATCTACCCATCCACCATCCATCCATCTATCCACTCATCCGTCCATCCATCCATCCACCCATCCATGTGTCCATCATCCATCCATCCATTCATCATCCATCTGCCCACCTATCCATCTGTTATCCATCCACTCTTCCACCCATTCAGCCATCCAATAAATCTTTAATGAATATGTCCATGACCAGACACCTTGCTTAGTTCTGAGGATACAGAAAAAAATTAGACCCCTTCTCTGTGCTCATTGAGTTCATAGTCTATTGGGAAAAACAGCTATATAAACCACATAAATCATCATTTTTCTTAAACCTATTTTCAGTCAGTTTTACCTTTTGGGAATAACAATTTGCACAGATCACAGACTATTGGATTTTAAGATCTTAGTGACCCTAAGTGTTCTCTCTTCTATTTCACTCATTTACTGCTGGGGACGCTGTGGTCATTATTTGATGTGGAAAATACTATAACTTCCTTCTATTTGCCTCCAAATGACCTCTCCTGGGTTTCAATCTCCATTTAGTTCAATTAATCTTTATTAAGCATCTATTATGGGCAAGAGCTGTGGATCCAGTGCTGGAGAAGACCTCATTCCAGTCCTCAAGAAGGGCAGAGTCGAGGGGGAAAAGGACACACAAAGAGATAATAGCTATACTGCTTGATAAAGACAGGGACAGAGGTGAGCACAGAGTGTGAAAATATGAAGGGCCCCCGACCTGGATTTGAGGAGCTCAAGGGAGTCTTCCTAGAAGGAAGACCCGTAAGTCATCTCTTGAAGGGCAAAAAGGAATGTGTTAGACGGAGATGTAGGGAAGGGCATGGCAGACAGAAGGAAGCATAGCTTGCTGGAGGAGCTAGAAGAAGATGGTGTTGTTGGGGTGTAAGGAGGGAGGCGGTGAGGGGTGAGCGGAGAGGACGGTGGGGGCAAGCGGCAGCAGGCCTGATGTGCAGCTGGTGGCCAAAGGGCGCCTCTTCCTCCCCTGGTTTGCGGAGCCCATCCTCGCTCACGTTCCCTGTACTCCCTGAGCTTAGCCGCCACACCGCGCTCCCTCGCCTTCATCTTTATACGGGCACGCCTCCATTTATTGCTCGTTGCTTTATTGCGCTTTACAGATGCTTTTTTTTTTTTTAAATAAATGGAAGGTTTGTGGCAAGCCTGCATCGAGCAAGTCTATCAGTGCCATTTTTTCAACAGTATGTGCTCACTCTGTGTCTCTGTGTCATATTTTGGTAATTTTTGCAATATTTCAAACTTTTTCATTATTCTATTTGTTATGATGATCTGTGATCAGTGAATACGCCTTGCTGAAAGCTCGGGTGATGGTTAGCATTTTTTAGCAATAAAGTTTTTTTTTTTTTTTTTTTTTAAAGATTTTTATTTTTTTATTTGACAGATAGAGACAGCCAGCGAGAGAGGGAACACAAGCAGGGGGAGTGGGAGAGGAAGAAGCAGGCTCACAGCAGAGGAGCCTGACGTGGGGCTCGATTCCCATAACGCCGGGATCACGCCCTGAGCCGAAGGCAGACGCTTAACCGCTGTGCCACCCAGGCGCCCCAGTTTTTTTTTTTTTAAAGATTTTAAGTAATCTCTACCCCCAATATGGGGCTTGAACTTACAACCCCAAGATCAAGAGTTGCCTGCTCCTCCAACTGAGCCAGCCAGGTGTCCTGCAATAAGTATGTTTGAATTAAGGTAAATATATTGGTTTTTTAGACATCATGCTATTGCACACTTAATAGACTACAGTGTAGTGTAAACATAACTTATGTGCCCTGGGAAACCAAAAAACTTACTTGACTTGCTTTATTGCCATACTCGCTTATTGCAGGGGTCTGGGGCTGAGCCCACGATGTCTCTGAGGTGAGCCTGTAGACCAGGAGGCCTACTTTGTTGGAAGGAAGAGCCCAGCCTTCACGGTGTGGCTCCAGACCCACGACCTCTGTGAGACCTCTATTGATTACCTTCCGCCTTCCGTGAACTCTGTTGTCTGGACCACACTTTGGGATCTCTGTTGTGGTTCCTCGTCATCCCATGTGAATGTAGCTTGCCTCTGCAGTGAGCCCGTAAGCTCCTGAGTGCTGACAATGTGAGTCATATGGTAACGTTCAGTTTAATCCATACCAGTAAGACTGAATCCTGTTGCTATGGGTTTCAGGACAGATGGAAAGTGCTGGGGTTTGGGGATTGGATGGACCTGGATTTGATTCCAGCTATGCCGCTAGTTACTAGTTAATAACTGTAGGCAAGTTTTAAAACCTGGCTAATGCCTCAGTTTGCTCATCTGTAAAATGGTTGAGGGCTCCAACTCAAGGGTTGTTCTGAAGACCGGTTCTAGCTGGGGGCTAGGGGAGGTGCTGGGGCTTCCCGACAAGGAGGGTTTGGACATGCAGCGGTGGAGGGAAGAGAAGAGGGATGGAAGGATGGAAGACCTGATGTGGTCAGGCCCCAGGGCTGAGCAGCTCCCAGTGTGGTCTGGGGGGATGGCCCACTTATACCGACTGGCACCAAACCCTCCTCCAAACCCCGTGCGACAGGGACTTCATTTGAAGAGTGGGAAGCTGAAGGTTAGAAGGCAGTGATCCTGCCTGTGGTCACGTGGCCACGGTGTGGCCGAGAGGACCCCCTCCCCTGGGCTGTGTGCCACTGAAGGTCAGGCTCTGCTGTCCCCACCCCGACAGGGCGGCCGTGGGTGTGTGAGCTGCTTCAGTATCTTACCTGTCGCCCTGCAGCCCATTACCAGATGAGTCTGCAGTCCGTCTTCGGCCCTGGCACAGTCTGGTCCTGCCTCCCCACCCAGGCTGTTTCTCATTCCCACCGTGACAGCGGGACACACTCTAACAGTCTCTGGATCCAGGTGGCACAACCGGGAGAGCCAGAGGCAGGAGGCTGGCCCAAAAAAGGTCAGCTGAGGCAGAAGGCAGGTCATGGCGGTGAAGTGGGCACAGAAACGCCCAGGCCTGGAGTCTGTCCCTGAAAATTGATTTTTTCACAGCCCAGATGCTGTATCTGGCACTGAGAACCAATACTAACAGCACGTTCTGTTACTAACAACATAGTAATGATAATTTATTAGGAAATCATTAAGCCTAAGTATGTAATTTGGAGCCTGGAACTAAACAGGTGCTCTAGTTTGGGGGATGGGGGGAGGGAAAGCAAGAAGACAGAGGGAGAGGGGAAGGGGAGGGAGGGCAGGGCATGCTGGAGGGTGGGTGGGCTCTGGAGGGCCTGCACCACCATGGGAAACCACGGGAGCCCAAAAGCTTGTGTCTGACCCTGGCACGATGACTTGTAGGGGCCGTGGGGGCGCAGGGGGATGACCGTGTCCCTGGCAATAACAACAATCAGGATTAATGTGTGTACACGGAATTATTCAGGTTTCTGGGGTTGTGGCTCAGATTACAAGTAATATTTAGTTCTTAATCATCAGGGCCAATAGGGGATTGGAGAGGAGAGACTGGCATACATAGGGTCCTCTGGGCCCATTTGTGGGAGCTCTGCCCACTTGCTGCTCACCGTTCCAGAGAGCTGCTTTAGAGACCCACTGTGCGTGTGTGCACGCAGGGGTGTTTGTGGGCCAGTGTGTGTACGCGTGTGCGCCGTGTCTGCGCTCCTACCCTCTCCCCTTCCTATTCAGGGAAGCAGCTAGACGGAGGCGATCATTCCTCCCTCTTAGAACCCCAGGTGTGCCTGGGGAATCCCATAATGACCCTTCCTCACTGGTCCCTAAGTCAGCTGTGGTTGGAAGTGGATAGGCATTCAGCTCTGGTCCCGTGTCTTTGGAACTCCCTTTGCACACAGTGGGAGCTTCGTAAATACTTGATGAGGGCTCTGCGCCTGGGAAGCCAGCAGCTGTTGCCCGGTCGTACTCTCAGAGCCCCACGGGGCAGATCAGGTGGGGGGACCCCGCGGGTCTTCAGTCTCCGGGCCGGAGGCTCTGCTGACGCCATGCCCCGCAGGAGCCCCCCAGCTCCCGTCCTGCTTTGGAAGGCCAGCTCTTCCTCCGCGGCCTCTCGCGGGTTCCTTCCCACATCTTCGGAGCAGCCTTCCTGGAGCTGAGCGTCAGGGTGGGAAGGCGGCCTGGGAGAGGGTGTGGGAGCCGCGGCTCAGACCCACCTGGGTTCGAATCCCACCGCCCTCAATGACCAGCTGCGCACGTCTGCCAGCTGACTCGTCTGTGCTTGTGTGATTTTCTCCCTTCAGTTTTCATCTGTGAAAGGAGAATGATGACATCATTGCACGGGGTTGGAGTGAGGGCTGCCAATGACAGGGGCGCTCTGCACACTCACTGTGGCGTTCACTAGGTGAGCTCACGCACCTGGGGTCAGGACGGCGACCCTGAAGCAGTTGCTCAACGTCGCCGAGCATCAGTCTGCTCCGGGAACACGAGGCCCGCCGCCCCTGGCGTTTGGAGGTCTACCTGCGGTAGACCCCGGCCATCAGCGACCGTTGGTCTTCCCGCTTCCCGCCCCCGCGTCAGGGTGCGCGGCTGCCCTCGTCGGGAGGCCCCGCTCCTCCCCCCAGCGCCCCGCGTGCGCGCGCGTCCCTGTCGCCGTGGCCCCCGGGCTCCTGCCGCACCTGTCGCAGGAGGGAGGGCCGGCCCCGGGCGGGCGGCGGGGACTACAGCTCCCAGCCCTCGCTGCGCGGCCCGGGGAGGGGGGCCGCGGGCGACAGGCCCCGCCCACGGGGAGGAGCCTGCGCGGGGGCGTGGCCAGGAGGCGGTGGAGACCCGAGCCGAGCCAATGAGCGCCGCGGCCACGAAGTGGGCTTGGCTTGCCGTGTAGCGCCGGCCGCAGGAGGGGAGCAAAGCTGTTGAGCCCGCGAGGAGTGAGGCTGAGCCTGGCCCTGCGCGCTCCCAGAGGTCCACCTCCTGAGCCCGAGTTCCTTCTCCGCCGCCTCTTGCTCCAGGCCCCTCCTGCCCAGTGCAATGCATCCTTGAGTGGCGGCGTCTGGACCCCAGGCAGCCCCAGAGAACCGAAGCCAGAGAAAGAAGACTGGGGCCAAGACGACTGGTGGGGGCTTGGATGCCTGGCTTTCTCTGAGGACATCTTTGGAGCGAGGGTGGCTTTGGGGTGGGGGATTGTGCTGCAGGGAATCCAGCCAGGCCCCAAGATGGACACTTCTGGGCACTTCCATGACTCGGGGGTGGGGGACCTGGATGAAGACCCCAAGTGTCCCTGTCCATCCTCTGGGGACGAGCAGCAGCAGCAGCAGCCGGCAGCGGCCCCCCAGCAGCCCCCGGGACCCCAGGTGCCGCCTCAGCCCGCGCAGCTCCAGCAGCCGCCGCCGCCGCCACCGCATCCCTTGTCTCTGCTCGCCCAACTCCAGAGCCAGCCCGTGCAGCCCGGCCTGCTGCACTCCTCTCCCACGACGCTCAGGGGCCCCCCTTCGGCCAACTCCACCGCCGTCCTCCACCCTTCCTCCAGGCAGGGCAGCCAGCTCAATGTCAATGACCACTTGCTTGGCCACTCTCCAAGCTCCACAGCCACAAGTGGGCCTGGTGGAGGCAGCCGGCACCGGCAGGCCAGCCCCCTGGTGCACCGGCGGGACAGCAACCCCTTCACGGAGATCGCCATGAGCTCCTGCAAGTACAGTGGTGGGGTCATGAAACCGCTCAGCCGGCTCAGTGCCTCCCGGAGGAACCTCATTGAGGCAGAGCCTGAAGGCCAGCCCCTCCAGCTCTTCAGCCCCAGCAACCCCCCAGAGATCATCGTCTCCTCCCGGGAGGACAACCATGCCCACCAGACCCTGCTCCACCACCCCAACGCCACCCACAACCACCAGCACGCCGGCACCACCCCCAGCAGCACCACCTTCCCCAAAGCCAACAAGCGGAAAAACCAGAACATTGGCTATAAGCTGGGACACAGGAGGGCCCTGTTTGAAAAGAGGAAGCGGCTCAGTGACTATGCTCTGATTTTTGGGATGTTTGGAATTGTTGTTATGGTGATAGAGACCGAGCTCTCTTGGGGTTTGTACTCAAAGGTAGGGGCTGCGGTTTCTCTTTATACCTTGAACAAAAGGAATATGTAGGTAGCAACAGAGAGAGAGAGGAGAGAGAGAGAGAGATTGATGGAGGGGAGAGGCGGTGGTGGGAGAGGCGTTTGCTCAATTATATGGAACACTCTAACTTCCCATGGTTTTCTTTCTGAATCCCGGGAGAATTCATTGCTCGCTTTCTTGGGGGGCATCCCCATACACTGTGTCTGTTGCAGACTGTGTGTTAGGGAGGAGGAAAGATTCCCTTCTGAGACATCGTTTTCCTCCTGGTTCACTCGTACCAAAGCGGAGCCCAGCGGCTTAACGCTCCAATTAATTACACTCTGCCTTGATGTGCCTGCCAGTTCCTGCGACTTCCCTCCTCTTCTCCCCGCCCTGCTCCACTCCATTTTCCCGAGGATGGGAGAGAAATCAATGTCTGGGTGGGGGGTGGGGACTCCATCCTATCCCTTCTCTCTCTGGCTTCTCCCTCTCTTCCCAAGTTTCTGTTTTCCTTCTCATCCCTGACAGACTTTGGGCGAAATAGCAGAGCACCGGTGACCCGAGTCCCTGGGGGCATGGGTGGAAGCGGGCGGAGGGGCCCTGCGGTCCTTTCCCTCAGGAGCCAGCACTCAGCAGAAGCCTGCTGCCTGTAAACAGCCACTAACAAAAGCGGCTACAGGTGTCCCCAGCAGAGCAGGTGGGCGCCGCCTTGGCCTCAGCCCCGGGAGCGCTTCTCCCTCAGATGGGATGACAGGGCTTCCCGGGTGAGAGCCCGCGCCCCGGGCCCACCTCTCAGGATCAGTACGGTGGAGCGTGTGCACACCCGGCCGAGGCCGCGGCTTGGCTTCAGCCTCAGCCTGGGCTTGGAAATCGCGGCCTCCAGGGGAGTGGGGATGGAGGCAGGTGGGTTTCCGCTAGCTCTCTGCCTGCTGGGGGCCCTCGCGCTGCGTGCTGGAGGGCCAGGGGCCCCGGCACTCACTGGACAAGTGGATTTCTTCCCACTCTCCCCCTCACCCCCAGCTTGTTGTGGGGGGAGGGTGTATGTGAGTGCGTGTGTTCGTGCTTGCTTGTCCCTTGGATTTCTCTTATTCGTCATTTTGGGCAGGGGTGGCTGGGAGGGGCTCAGCTGTTGGAGGTTTCAAATAGACCTTGTTCAGGCTGGGCACAGCTGCTGTGGGACTGCCACATTCCTTGTTGAAATCCAGCCGCAAAAACTCAGGAGGTGCTGATCGGATTTCCCTCATTCCCAGCCTCTCTCTCCAGCAGGCAAGGGCAGACCTGTCAGGCCACCTGAGTAGCCAGCACCACGACTTCCGTGCACGCGGAGGGTCCCCCAGGAACCCGCTGCTCAGACGGGGCTGAGCCCGCGGAGGGCAGCCCCTGGAAGCTGCCTGCATCCGAATAGTGCGAGGATTTGAGCCCCTCAGAGAGCAGAAGTGAGCGGGGTTTCCCCGGGAACGGCAGCTCACTTAGTCATCCCCTAGTCATCCCCGTACGAGCCTCTGAGCCTGCTGCTGTCTCGGGGCTGCCTCTCCTGCTGGTGCTTGTGGGGGGTGGGGAGGGGCTGCCACCCTCGGCACAGCCCTGGCTCCCCCCAGCCCCCCGTGGGGACCAGGAGCCCTCGCCGAGGGAGACTGATGAAGGCCCAAGTGCTAGGGGGTGAGGGCAAGGGGTGAGACCAGCACTCCAGGGACCCCCGTGGTCAGAGCTCTGAAGGGAATGGCTCCTTCTGGGGACGCTGTCCTCATGGGGCGGGTCTGGGCACCTTGGTCTTAATGCCACGGGAGGGTTGTCGCTGGCAGGAAGGGGTCTGGAGCAGGGGCCACCCTGAAGGCGTGTTCAGGGAAAGGGCCTTACCCAGAGCCGGGGAAAGCAGACTCTGGTGTGAAAGAAGGGGGAGGTGAGGCCGTCCACGGGGCTGGGCTTCACCTGGTTCTAAGTTGCTGACCCTCATGGCAGCGTGAGGGGCGGTGACCAGGAAGGTCCTGCCTGCCCCAGCTGGAGAGGGGGCCACCTGTGTGCCCCTGGGACAGCGTGGGTTGTAATCAGCAGGGCTGCCCTGCTCCCTAGCTTTTCCATCTGCCCCTCCGTGCACTGAGTCATTCTGGGACCAGCATTTTCGGGGCGACTCCTGTGTCAGGCCCTGTGGAGCCGGGACGGGTAAGGCAGCTATCCCTCACCGCTCCCAGTTGCAAACAGGATCATTTTAAAGAATCAGAGTGAAGTTTGAATCCCAGCTCTGCCCCTTCCAGAGCTGTGACCCCGGACGAGCCATGCAGTTTGGCGAGCCCGTCTCCCCGGCTGTCAGTGGGGAGAGTGAATGTGTAAATGTGAGGCTCCAACACGGGGCCTGTTGTCACTGTTATTAATACTGGTGATGAGAGGAGAGATGTCTTTCCCCCAGACCCTGGCTCCGGAATCAGCCAGGCCTTGGACAGGTCCGGGAGCTGACACTTGTCAATGCCGTGAGAAGTTGCGTCCTGTCGGGGAGAAGTTCTGAGGAGGGGCTGGGTCTTCTGCCTGGAAACAGACTGTCATCATGGCTGTGCTTTAGGGAAGGGCACGTCTGTCCCCAGCCTCCCCAGCCTGTCTGTCACGGGCTCTACTGTGGCAGGGGGTTTGGGTTAGGAGGGAGGGCAGCGTGGCCGTCCGGTGGGCCCTGGGCTGCAATGTCTTTAGCGGGAGGACTCTGTGTGTCTGGCTGGCTTTACTGACAGTGTGGAGATGGCCCAGGCAGACTGGTGAGCTCTGCACCGGGGGGGGGGGTGCTTCAGTCTCAGAGACCCTTGGGAGGAGGGCATGCGTTGTCCCTAAGCGATGGAAGGCTGCTAGCCTGTGCCGGCGCTGCCACTTTCCGGAGCTCCCTTTCCTTCCACGGGGCTGTGGACTCCCATCTGTGTCTCTGGCTGATATCTGTTGCTGGGGAGGAATTTGCCACGTGGGCCTGGCTCCCTTGAGAAGGAACGTGGCCTGCCCTGAGCCTGTTCAGAGTTAATGCAGAAAGGGGCTGGCGCAGGGTGGTAAGCGGTCTTCGGTCCCCTGCGCACACGCCCCAGGTGACGCCCGGTGCAGATAACAGGAGAGCCCCGGCGGTGAGGCCCGCGGGCAGAGAGGGGCCGGAGGTGGCCCTCGTGGGCGCACTGGTGCGGGACTGCCCCTGAACTGAGCAGGGAGTCCAGGCTTAAAAAAAAAAAAAACAGGTGGATTTGCCCTAAGGGCTTAGATGCCTGACAGGGCCAGGCCTAGAGGTCCTGCTGAGAACTGAGTGACTTGGTCTCTGCCGCATCTGCGCCAGTCAGAATTCACACAGCGCGTCTTCGGGGGTCCTTCTTGGCATTCTGTGGTCTTCCAGAGCTGGTTGGAGGCCGTGAACTGCCTGCTGTGCTCTGTCCACGAGGTCGAGGGAGAGCCAGGGCCGGCCCCTGTCCTCCCCGAGCTGTGGACTCCCCAGCCCCAGCCTGCCACCAGCAGGGAGTCCGGCTGGCAAGTCCCCGTGGGCCTGTCTCTCAGGGACCTCTAAGCTCAGGCTGCAGGGCCACCTCAGGGGAGGCTGGGAAATGCTGGTACGACAAGGCAGCTCTCCGTGTCCCCTGTTTGTGCCCAACCTCCAACCACCCCCGGGCTCACCACCCAACTGGGTCTCACCTCCCGGACACAGCTGACCCCTGCCTGTCCCGCCAGCTGCCCCTGCAGTGGGGCACTTCCCGCCACCCCTGCCTGGCCCTGCTGCTGGGCCTGCCCAGGCCGTGGGCGAGGAGTTGGGGCCGGTGCTCCCCGGCTGCCCTGTCGCCCTCCCCCCCTCCCGTGCATGGCTCCCTCTCCTCCCTCACAACACCTCGTGATGGCCCATCTGCACACCAGGGGAGCTTGGTTTCCTGGCCATTTACTCTTCAAGGAAAATGGGGTCCCTTAGAGCCAATGTGTTGTGGGTGTTTGCTGACCTCACAGAGGTCAGGGACTCTGCCCTCAGCCTCCACCCCGAACGGCTGAGTAGGGTTGCGGGTTCCAGCTCTCTGAGCCCCAAGAGCCCGCCTTCCCTGGCCACGGGGGGTTTGTGAGCAGAAGGCAGAGCAGCAGGCGGGAGAACGGCCCGCACCTCCTGCCAGACCCAGGAGCCCTTTGGGGTAGGTGGGAGGCTGTCAAGGACGTCCTGACGTTTGGGAGGAGATGCCTCTGTGGTCTCGGGGATGCTGACATCTGAATGGGATGGACCCCTCCACGGACCCTCCCTGTGTGGCGGCCTGTGGGACAGGGTTGCGGGAGGTGGGAGGGTCTGAGCCCAGGCATGGGTTTTACTCTGAGGTCGCACTCCATGTCTGGGCCCAGGGAGGGCAAGAGCAGGTCTGAGAACATGGAAGCAAGGTTTTGCTCCCACCCAGGGTGGTGGGGACCCTATTGACCACCCTTGTGGCCCGCCCACAGATGACTCCAGGTTGGTAACCCGGAGGGGACGACACAGCAGCGCATGCCTGTCCTTGGCGCGTCATCATGCTGCTGATAGCTGTCCGGGGACACTTCGGGGTGCGTGCCGACACCCCTTTCTCCCGGCTGCGTCCCTGGGCGTGTGCCCGCTGCCCGGGCTGACTGGGAAGCTGGGGGCTGCCTCCCGCGGCCCTTCCCGAGCTTTCGGGGAGGGGCACTGGCCGGCCAGGGTCCAAAGATCTGCTTTGAGTAATAGAAGGTAAAGAAACCTAAAATGGAAAGAAATTGGAGGGAGCTCAGGAGAGCGGCTGTGGCCTGGCCAAGGTGCGGGGTCAGCGGGGTCGCGTGGCCGTTATTTGTACAGCACATCTGGGGGAGAATGTGTGTGACGGAGTGGGGTGGTGAGGGCCTCGCGATGAAACACACCTTACTCAGCTGGGCCGCGGGAGACCCGCTTTTCTTTTTCTTTCCAAAGTCCAGAGGGAGAGAGAGAGACCAGAAAACCAGCTATTCCTCTTTAAATAATGAGGGTGGGAGATTCTGAGACCACACTGTTCTCAGGAGCCTGGGGAGGAAGTTCTGTGCCTTTTCTTCTGCTGAGCAAAGTCCAGAGGAGGCCACCTCCCCCAGCCCCCAGGAGCTCCCCGGGGCGGCGAGGGCCAGGCCGACGGGAAGGCTGGGGGCCGGCACTGCCCATGAGCGCTGAGACAAGGGGCTCTCTGCAGTGCTAAGGGGTGGTCCTTGGTTCTGGAGTCCTGGGAGTGGGTGTGGTCCTGGCCCCCTGTCCCCTCCAGAGTGTCCCCAGGCCGGGCTGCACTATGAGCTGCTGCGGCACTGGGATGAGCCCCTGGGCCCACCTGACTCCCGAGTGGGGGCCTTTTCCCTTGCCCGCCGCTGCTGCAGAAGCCGCTGGTCATTCGTCCAAGAGGCCGGTCAAGGTGGACGGGCTGCGGCCCGCGACGCCGCCAAATACTGGGCCAGGAGGAACTTCCGTGGGGGAGGCAGGAAGGGGGAGACCCGAGTCCTGGGGGGCGCCAGTGTGGGGCCCCAGGGCAGCCTCGGTCCAGGGTGAGATTGTGCACAGGCCCAGGGTCCATGTGGAGGTCGCTGGTATGGCCCTGGGCCGATGCCGGCCAGGCTGGGATGGGGAAGGTGTGGGGTTTATGGACAGGAGCCCACAGCGCCGAGGCCCCCCGCAGCTGGCGGAACTCCTGCACTCCCTTGGGGTGCCTCTCCCTCCCCAGCACTGGCTGCCAGGCTCTTACTGGGGCAACCCGCCGGGTTCCATGCTTGCCTTCCTCGTGACCCCACCGTGGTCCAGGGTCACTGCCACCAGCCCCAGGTAGAAAACTGAGCTGCACAGGGGTGTGTGGTCTGTGCCTGGGGCCCCTCAGGAGAGATGGTTTTAGAGCCGGAGCCCAGGTCTCCAGCCCCTGCTCGTCTCCCTGTTCCCAACCCTGCCACAGACCTCTGTGGGGCACTGGAGCGAGGGAGCCTCTGCAGGCTTCCCCATCCCTGCTTCTGGAGTTTTCTTCTTCACCCCCGAGTCCCAGCTCCCTCCTTCCTTGGTGTGAGGCTGTGTTTGACTCTGTCAGGGCGATAGTGTTCGAGAGTGGCCCGTCTGCTTCCCCTCTTGCTTCCGACTCGCCATGTGGCCATTGTCCAGGCCCTTGGCCTCTCTGGGCCTCTGTTTCTTGGGTTCAGAAATGAGGGCAGGGTTCTCACGCTGACCCCACCCCCACCCCCTCTCCGTGCATTCTGGCCCCAGGACATGTGTGTTTGCTCCACTGCAAAGACCACAGGCCACAGTCCTCAAGCTCTCTCTTCGGGGCCACGCCCACACCCAGAGGCACCCATACGGGCCGCCCTCAGCGTCTGCTGGTGGTGTTGGGGGCGCAGAGGAAGGAGGCAGCACTTCGGGGTACTGGGAAGGCTCCCTGTGGACAGTGGGTGGTCCCCCCCCCCGGATTAACCAGGCAGGGGTGGGGGCAGGGGGCTGGAGGAGTCCCCGCTGTGGGGCAGCGCACAGGGTGGGGAGGGAGGACAGGGAGCGTGGGGACATTCCTGGGGCCAGGTCTCCGCAGGGAGCAGGGTGCTTGTGCCAAGGGCATGGGGGTGACTTAATGTTGTGTTGGTATCTGCAGTTTCCAGGAGCTCAGCGTCTGCACTGAAGACCTGATGCTCTTCATTTCTCAGAGTTCATAGGAACTGGCAGAGCCGAGCTAGCATGGTGGTCAAGGGCTTGGGCTCTGGGTTTGAATTCAGACTCGGTGACCTATGCTGGTGGGTCTCCAGGGAGTTTCCTGAATTTGAAGCCATTTCTCCGATGTCAAGAGGGACCCCTAGCCTCTGCCTGTCGCTAGCACCTGGTACAGAGTCAGGCACATGCTGAGCCCTGACACCTGCCAGCGGCTGCTTTTATGAGCCCAGTGCTTAGAAGATGCTCTTGTTAACCCACAGCTGCCCAGAGGGCCTGGAGGGGCCCGAGTGTGTACGTCACCCTCTGCACGGGGGGCTGTAGGGGAGGCCCTGGAAGAGGCAAGCACATGTGACTACATTCGTCTCATCCAACTCGCGGCCTCCCCTTGGATGACAAGCCACTCGTTGTGTTTCTGGATGGGCCCCCTGGGTGCGTCCATACAAGCGAGGGAAAGCACGATGATCCCTGGAAGGTGGGGCTGTCGCGGTGGCCCGGCTTCGGCTTCTGGAGCCTTCCTGCCTCAGGGGACCCAGTTGTCCTAACCCACAGTCAGCAATCTGTGGCCTGGGTACAGCTAATTGGGTGTGTCCACGCAAACGGGACAGGTGGAGGGAACAAAAATAAGGCGATGGAGTCAGGCCAGAGCCTGAGAGTCCAGGAGGAAGGTCAGGGGGACGCGCGATGACCATGCAGAATGAGGCGGAGTGCGTGGCACGGCAGGGGGCGGGCCCGCGAGGAGGCCGTCCTGGGACAGAAGCAGGGCACCAAGGAGACTCGGGGGCTTTCTCATGTGTCTTCAAGACGCAGGCTTTCGGGAGACTTGGTGTAGGGAGTGCAGGGCTGTGGGGCGTGTGCACAGGCTCCTTTCTCGCCCCCTGCAGTGGGCAGCCGCTAGTCTCCCAGCCGGCCACCCGGGGCGCGAAGAACGCCGGGTGGGGAGGGGCAGGCCAGGGGTCAGGGGCCCTTGGCCACCAGGTAACAGGAGTTGTACTGCGAGCAGAGCCGAGGTGGTACCAAGTGAACAACGTGCAAACGATGTGTGAAATAATATGCAAATTGGCATCTGTTATGCTTGACTCAGCTCCTGGGGCATTTTTCTTAAGGGACAGGCATGATGTCTGTGTCACATGAGTAGGAAAGCTGTCTTAAAGGCCGCTCCCACAGGGCTGAGCACCACCCCCCCCCCCACCGCCGCGTCTACCCCCGGGAGCTCACGGGCCCGGGCCTGCCGGTGGCGTCTCTAGGAACTGTGGTTTGCTGTCTAGCTTGAACTCATCGATGGGGAAACCCACAAAGGTGGGTGCCTGCCAGGGGTAGAAGGGAAGGAGCCCCCGGGGGAACAGGGCCCAGCCCCTCGCCGCTGGGGGGCCGTCAGGCCAGTGACACCAGCTCCCCAAGCCTCACTTTCGCGTTTGTGCACAGAGGGAGTGGTGTTCAACAGCCCAGTGAGAACGCAGTGTGCACGGGGCTCCTGGTGGCTGGTGCACCCCAGGCTGCCAATAAGGGGAGTCCTTCCTCGCGCCTTTGCCTGACTTGGCACCTGCCGGTGTCCGCACGGGGATTTTGCAGAGCTTTTCTCCTTTTTAAGAAGATTCCTGATTTTAGCAAATTGGAGCTTAGCCATTTCCTCTCTTTTCTAGCTTCCAGTGGGCCGGATGCTGGCTCGATCTGCTGGGGCCCAAATGGCTCCCACACGTGGGAGCATTGGGAGCCACTGACTTAGGTGATGTCCCCTCCCTCCAAGATCAGGGTGAGGCTGAGCATGTCACTCTGGGTCGGGCTCAGAGCTGGATAGGTTGGTGGCACGAAGGGGAGGCCTTCTCTGGGGAACTGGGGGCATACCTGGCCAGGTGTGGAATCATACCTGTAAGCTGGATAGCCAAGTTCCACAGGCCCCCCAGGCATGAGGAAGGCAAGGCGGGGGCCATCTCCCTCTTTACAGGACCTCAAGGTCCAGAGAAGTTATGTGACTTGTTCAAGGCCACTCAGCATTGCAAGTGGCCGGGGTGCAGCCAGAAGCCGGACGTCTAGGTTTTAGTCCCACTGGACACCTGGGTGGCAGGCCCTGTTCTAGGCTCCAGGACTGCAAAGGTCTATGTGCGTAAGAACCTGAGTCAGCTGCAGGGGTCTCTCCTCAATGAAACGGGTGCATCTCCACTGGCTCTTCCTAAAACAGCTCAGGCTTTCAACACAAGTCTGGGGTCAAATCCTGACTGTGTACAATTTAGCTATATGGCCTTGAGCAGTGGCCTCTTTGTCTGGAAAGTGGGGCCATCACTCGTCTTGCCCAGGGTGGAGATGGGGGATTCAGTGTGGCATCGACCTGGCCCCGGGGGCTCCCTGGCCCACGTGGGTCTCCAAGGCTCGGCTTTTCTTCCCAGAGCCCAGTGGCCACAGGATCCCAGGGGATCCTTCAGCTGGTACCGTGACTCCTGCCCCCCTGCTCTGGGCTGGAACTGGTGTTTGCACGAGATACCTTCCCTGTTCCTGGGGGTACGATGGCGCTGAGCCTGGTGGGAGGACATTTGGCACAAGACACCAGGCGGGGTCCATGAGGTCCACCCGCGAGGGGAGGATCCCTCCAGGGTGAGATGACTTGGGTGGGGCCAAGAGCCGGTCCAGGGTGGAGGCTGGGCTGCGAGGGTTTCCCCTGTGGGTGGACAGTTGTATATAATTCTGCTGTCCTCGGCGGCTCAGGAGAACGCGCTCCTCTCATAAAATGGAAACTTCTTCGCCCTCCCTAAAAATGGCTCCAAAGCAACCCCATGTCTTATTCAGGAGTGAAGACAAGGACAGATGAGGAAGGAGAAGAAAATGAACAGTACTAAGGGTCTTCCATACGCTCGTCTCACGCGGTCCCCACAGCTGTCCTCGTTTGACAGATGGCCCACCCGAGGCTCAGAGAGGTCAGGGAACTTGCCCGGGGCCTCACAGCCAGGAAGGAGTGGAGCTGTGATTTGAACCCGGGAGTGTCCTCCATGCCCTGCTCCCGTGGCTCCTCCTGGCCTGGGCTACTTCAAGCTGTTCTTGCTCCTTGAAGGCATCCACAGCGCCCACCGCACCCCTGTTACCCTGGCCCCTCGCAGCCCTGCCAGCCTCACCCGGAGCCTCAGCGGGTGACTGGAGCTTGGTGCGGGGGAGGGCGTTGATTTAGAAGCAGAGGTTTTTGACTCTCCAGGAACCCCGGGATGTTGGCGTGTGGGCTGGGCTCTGGGGCTGAGGTCCCCCATGGGCTCCGCAGGGGTCAGCTGAGCAGCCAGTGTGGGCTGTGGTGTTCTTGTCCCCGCTCCCCGGTGTCCTGGCTGCGCAACCCTGGGGAGAAAATCAGCCTCCGAGAGCCTCGGCCTCCAGCCCATGAGTGGGGATGACAGGGCTTCACCCCCACCCTTGCGGGGGCGCGGTCTCACCATAAAGGGAGGTCAGTGCCCGGCGCTGCCGCGTGTTTTCTCCCTGTGTGACCTGAAGACTGCAAACACTGACGTACTCACCAGGACCCAAAGGATGAGATGGAGCCCCGACTCCGGGCCCCTGCCACATCCGGGTCGTGAAGCCTGGTGCCTGCGGGAGCCCTCTCCCCTCTGTGGGTCCTGCTTGTGTCCACCCCACTGTCCTCAGCAGCCCTCCATCTTCGGCTGTACCCACGCAGGAGGCCGACAGGTGCTGGGTGTCCTGCTGGGCTCTGGGGTCCAACATGGAAAGAGGCCTGGGGCTCACGGGCTGGTTGGGGAAGGAGACCACATTGTAAGGGACAGAAGCAGGAGCACGTGGCCTGGATCTGACCCCTAGCCCGAGGCTGGGTCTCCCGCTCAGCCTGTTCCGCCCCCACCACTACCACCACCTCTCTCCACGTCTGCCATCTGCCTGCGGCCGCCTCCCAACCAACTCTTCTGCTCCTGTTCCCCAGGACAGCCTGGCCTCCGGAGAACACAGCACATCTGGGTTTGAATCCTGCCTCTGTCACTTCCAGCCTGCGTGGCTTGGGGCGAGTTGCCTTCATGCTTCTCTTCTGTTTCCTTGGGGGTTCATCGTAACCCTATGTCTGGGGCAGCGTGGGGGTTAAACGGGGCGCCACTGCGGGCAGAGCGTGTGACGTGGTTTTTGGCCCATGCTGACCACCAGCGGAGGGAGACATGGGTGCAGAGGAAGGCCCTGGACTGGGGTGGCAAGGCCTGGCTTCTGGTCTCAGTTTTGTCACCTGGAAAATAGGAGAAGTGAGGTGGTGGCTAGAACAGCTCCTCCAGGAGGCAAGCGAGAGCCAGATGGGGCCAGGGAGTGAGCGGGGGACACTGGACTGAGGTTTAGCCCCCAGGCCCGGGAGCGAAGGCTGCCAGGGCGTTGTGGCTAAGTGGGTTTTGTCACTCTCAGGAAGCAGCTGAGAGAGACAGGCCCTTCTGGCCGGCCTCCCTCCCTGAAGGCCAGCCTCCCTCCCTGCAGGCCGGCCCTTAGCTTGAGGCCTGTTCACTCCTGAGCTCTCCTAGCAGCAGGGATTTAATTACTATAATGTAAGTAGCCATGGCTTGAGGCCTTCTGGTGGAAGGGGAACAGATTTGTCTTCTCACTGGGAGAATAAAAATCGATGGGAAGGAGAGGAAACGTACCTTCCCCTGCAGTGCCCACGGCGGCTGCTGGGCAGCGTTCCTGGGGGTGTGGGGAGGGGCCGTGTTCGATGCAAGGACCCTTGCTACTTGCTTTTGCCTTCCATGGCATGACTCCGCCAGGCTGCCTCTGTTTCTCCGGTGATTCTGCTAACAGACCGGCCTACTAGTAGCACGAGCACCTACTGTGTGTCCGGCATGCCCTGAGAAACCCCAGCCGCGTGGGGAGCCCAGGCGGTCACTCTGACCATTTGTTGAATGTCTATTATGAGCCACATCGTTCGGGGCACCGCAGGGATTGTGGGAGAGACCACAGCGGCCTCCAGGAGCATCCGTGATCGTGGGTAAAACGGATGTTGAACTCTGTGATGCGGTCACGCGCTCTGGGGAAGGTGTTAAATGCTATCGAGAGAATCGAAGTGCGGTGGGAAGGCAGGGGAGAGTAGTGATCTGACTAAGCGCGGGCGAAGGCCTCCCTGGAGGTGACGTCGGAGGAAGGGTGGTCCGGAGGTGAGGAGGAGGAAGTGCGGCAGGGAAGGCCGGGTCGGGTGGGCGCCCGCGGCACAAACGCAGGCCGCCCGGAGCCTTGCGCTGCCTAGGAGCCATGTGGATGTGGAAGTGAAGACAGAGTAACCCAGGAGAGTAAAAATATTACCAGTTCAACATGTAATCAGTGGAAGGCATTACTGATAGTTTGCGCTCTGTTTTTCATAACGAGTCTTTGAAATCCAGTGTGTGCCTTACAGCTCCCACCATCAGTGCAAATACTGGACCTGAGTCAGGGCTCAGAATTCACAGTGGAAGCAGCCGCCGCGCGTGCCCAGGCTGTTGCAGACACAGCTACACGCTTCCCAATAAATAAACGGATGACCGATTTTTAAAAAAGATTTATTTATTTATTTTAGAGAGAGAAAGAATGCAAGCGGGCGAGGGGCAGAAAGACAGAATCCCAAGCAGACTCCCCACTGAGCTTGGAGTCTGAGGTCACCACCTGAGCCCAAACCAAGAGTCAGATGCTTAACCAACTGCCACCCATGCGCCCCCAACTGTCAATTTTTAAGCATGAATTATTGGAAATGAAATACATTTAAAAATCCTGTTGTGCTGGCCACATGGCAGTGCCCGGTGGTCATGTGGCCAGTGTCCACTGTGTGGGACAGTGAGGTCTCAAGGCTGCGGGGGTCTGCGAGGCCGGCTCCCTGAGTGATGAGGGGCCTGGGGGTGCGTGGGGGGCATTGCAGGCTCTGTGGGGTGAGGGCCGGCCAGGTGAGTGCCGTGGTGCCCGGCGGGCGGGGGCTGGGGGACAGTGAGACGTGGTTGGGTCCTTGGAATCCTGGGGAGGAGGTCATCCCTGGCAGACTGGATGTGGGGTATGGTGATGCTGGGGAGGTGGGGAGAAAGGGGGAGTCAGGAGGCCGCCAAGCAAGTGCAAGCATGGAGTTTCCGCTAACCAGTATGGAGACTGGGGGGGCAGTTTTGGGGGGAAGATGGGATTTGGGGTTAGACTGTGATTGAGGTGTGTTGGTGGGTAGCACGTGCCCCAGTGACGGTGGGAGGTCAGAGGACAGTGCCTGGGTGTGGGGGGCTCTGCCTGGGCCCCTGCCCGTGATGGATGCCTCCCCTCCCATTCCAGAGGACAGTTTGTGGCACCTTGGGCCACGTTTAAAAAAAGTTCATCTGAGTTCTCTGTGCCTTTAGCACCACCACACTCACTCCTCGGAGGCCCCTGGAGGTTGCCAGGTCTTTCTGGGTCAGAGCCACGTTTCAAGATCGTGTTTTCCTGCTCTAGGCCGACCCCAGAACAGTTTGATGACGCAAAAGGGTCACACGTGGTTGGAAGCTCCACCAGCATGGCTGGGAGGCCTGAGTTTATGAGCAGTCACCGGGACAGTGCACAGCTCTGCAGACCCACACCTGTGGGTTTCCAGCACGCCCGCTCCCGGTCTCGGGCCAGGAGGAGGGGGAGGCAGCACGAGCTCCTTGGGGCCGGCCTGCCCCATGCTCACCGGCTGTGCAGCCGAGTGTCCAGGGCTCTGGGGGCCATGCAGGAGCTGCCACAGCTGGCCCCTCACAGCTGGGAGGGGAGTCGGGAAAGGGGCCGAGAGTGGCTCTTCAGGCCTTCTCCGTCGTCTGCCGATGCTGGGACCTGGGCCTGGAGCGCAAGCATCTCAGGACCTTCTTGACCAAGGCCACTCTGTCCTGGCCACCCAGGCCTGCATGGCACAGGCCTTTGGACCTGGGACCAGGTCCGGACCCTGACCCTTATTGGCTGGGGGACTTTGGTGACTTGCTGTTTGAGCCCGTGTGCCCACCTGGTGAAAGGGGTGGTGGTCCCCACCTTGCAGCTTCACGAAGCAGTTTTAATGCAGGGCCTCAGCGCCTCGACCAGACGCCTGGTAAGTGCTGGCTCTTGGCACCTGTGCGTGTCCTTGCTCCTTCCTGGGCCGCCTGTTCTGCCCTGAGGGAGGGGGTAGAGCAGAGGACGCCGTATGAACTGGAGCAAGAATGGGGGACAGCAAACAGTGGGCCCCCCCCCGACACCTGGGAGCCAACTCTGTGCCTCTAGGTCAGGGTTTCTCACCTGGGGCAAGTCTGCTCCCCGGGGACACTTAGCCATGTCTGTCGATGTCTTTGGTTGTCACAAGTAGGAGATGGATGTTGCTGGGGGGACGGGGGTGCTGGTAAGCAGCCTGTGGCACACCAGCGTTCCCACGACAAGAATCACCTGGCCCCAAAAGTCACCCAGGTTGGGAGACCCTGCTTTGGGTGACTCACCCTCACAGGCTCTCAGGGTCAGTGAGAACCAGACACAGCGCGACGCCCTAACCCGGCTCCCCCACTTTGCTCACGGGCAGCCCTTATTGCCATGGGCTCTGGGCCAGGAGTGGGAGGCCTGGTTCAAGCCTGGACTCAGCAGGGCGTTTCCTGGTTCCTGGTGTTTGCGTCTGCCTCCCTGCAGGTTGGATCCGGTCCGTCGTCCGGTCCGTCATCCGGACAGCCGCTGACGCTGTGCTGGGGGCAGGGGGGCACGGGGATTGTTACCCCAGCCCTAAGGGGACTTCTGGGGAGGGGGAGCCAGGACCCCCTCTGCCCCTGCCAGGCCACACGGAGTCCTCCCAGACCCGCTTCATCTGGCCTCTTGTTGTGTTTCCTTGTACAGGTGGAGCTAGTCTCCATTCGGGAGAGATGGAATTTGCAGGAAAATGCAGGGCTATTATTTCTGTGCCGTGTGAGTGGGAGACAGAGCTGGGTGAGCGGCAGATTTCCTGGCAGGGGAGAGACAGCTGAGTGTGCCAGCCCGGGCATTGCTAGGATCCTTCTGGGGTGAGTGGGCCAGGGTTCCCCAGTGGCTGCCTCAGGAAGTCAGTGTTTGCTCTGAGCCCTGGGGACAGACAGGACCCACAGGGGTGGAAGGGTCTACACCCATGTGCTGAGGGTCTCAGGACAGTCTCCTGGGCAGACTTCCACGGATGCCCCTTCTGTGCTGGGCACTGGCCTCGGAGTTGCTGGGGGGCACGGAGGTGGACCGTTCGTGGCTGGGGGTGGTCAGGCTGCCACGGCTCCCAGGACGAGGCAGCCTGTGGCAGGTGCAGCCTGTGTTGAGGGTGCATCTGTGAGTCTTCATGTCTGGAGGCTTCTCAGAGGAGGTGAGGTGTGCGCTGGGCTGTGAAGGACAGTGAGGCTTGGTGAGGCCAAGGGGAAGAGCATTCCAACCTGAAGGGACAGTCTGGCCGAGGCCCAGCGTTGGACAGTGCCAGGTGTTCTCAGGGAGAGATGGAGGAGACAGGCTTTCCTGGAAGTGTTGGGAACAAAAGATTGGAAAGGGCCGTGGAAGCGGATCACGGGGGCCTTGCCAGGCAGGGCAAGAGTTGGCACTTTGGTCTAAGGGCCCAGAGTGTGGCGGGAGCATTTGAGCAACGTGGTGGTGTGGTCCCCCCGCTGCAGGGGACGGGTTGTAGGAAGGTGGAAACAGGGAGGCTGGCTGGAAGGGTATTGCCACCATTTAAGAGGAGAAGTGAAGGGACGCAAGATGTGGGGGCAGGTCATGTGTGGGGCTTGACATTTCTCCGCCCCGGGGAGCCAGGCTCTGCGTGAGGGTCGAGGCCAGGGCTGCGGGCTGACGTCCTCCCTGCTCCACTCGAAGCCCAGCCCTTTCTTAGAGCACAGGGGCTGTGAGCCCCCCAATCTGCCTGCCCCGGGCTCGGGGCCTCTCGGGCCGCCAGCCCCTCAGGAGGTGGGGCACGGCCTCTCCTGCTCGTTCGCAGAGCCTGGGCGCAGTCATGGCAGGCGGCGTGTTCACACGCTCTGTGCTGGCGAGCTGCTGGTCCCCCAAGAGCTGTGTGCGTGTGTGAGCTGGGAGTACGGCGCTCACCGACAGGGTGGTTGTGTGAGGGCCTTAGTTAAGAACACAACTGTGCTGTTCTTCACTCAACAAATGGCCGCTATGTCTCACGGATAAGAGGTGGCGACTGCCCGAGACGGGGCCCGTGGGGCAGGACCGTGTTGCCTTTAAAAGACACGGAGGTCGGGGAAGTGGTCGAGATCCTGAGTTTTGCCTTGGATGTGTCAGCTTTGGGGGGCTCGGGGATCCCAGGAGGATGCCGTGCTGGGGTCTTCTCCTTGTGTGGTTGACGTGATGGACCCTGACTAGGTCCCCCATGAGCCCAGTGTGGTGCCCAGAGTGAGGTCAGCATGGCCAGCCTGGCCTTGGCCCAGAGGTTGGCTCAGCTCCGGCTCCAGAGGGGCAAGGGCCCTGGGTTTGGGGTTGATGACCTGGTATCTACCGGGATGACCTGGGCAGAAGCCTGGGTTCTCCGAAGGGCAGCGTCTCCCACACAGCAGGGACGGTTGTCAGGCAGATGCCGTGAGGTGAGGGATGTGGGTCCCCCCACGGCACGGGGCACAGGGGCTCTGGGCGGATGTCTGCCCAGGAACGAGGGGAGGCTGGGGCGGGGGGGCGGGGCGGGTGGTCGGCAGGGCAACCCCAGGGCACAGGGTGGGCTCTGCCCGCCGTTACCAGGATGGCGTCAACCTTGCTGTCTGCCTCGGTGTACCCATGTGTGTCTGGGCGGTGGGGAGGGCAGGGCTGGGTCTGGGGGCCTCCGTGGAGCCTGCCTCACGGCACTGTGATGGGTCTAGATGGGTAGAAGGCCCCAGGGACAGACAGAGCCTTTGTTCACACACAGCGCTCCTGGTGTAAGTCCAGCAGGCCGCGGCAGAGTCGCCCCGAGGGTGGTCTGGGGGGCGCACCGGGGCCCAGCAGGGAAAGGCGGAGCTTCCGGGAGAAGGCAGCTGCTGAGGGGCTGCGGCCACCTCCGGGCCCAGGGCCTCCAGGGGCGGGCAGGGTCTCAGTCTGCTGGGGGGCAGACACGAGGGGACGCTGTCTGCGGAGAGTATAGAAAAATAAATACAGTGGAGTAAAAGCCAGTCTGCGTTTTATTATTACCCACAACGGCTCTTCTGTACAAGGTCAGTGACAAAACCCTCCCGGGCGGAGGGGAGGTCCTCGACCCGGATACTTGTGCGACATCCATACTATTGGGAGGGGATCTCCAGCGAGCGGCAGGGACAGCAGAGCTGATGCCTAGTGAGCCTTCGGGACTGCGGCCCCTGGGGTCTGGGGCCCGGAGACCCCCCGCAGGGAAGAGGGCAGAGGGCAGGGAAGGGGGAGGCATGCAGGCTGCAGAGGCCTTGCCAGGCCCTTTGGAGGTGGGCGGGAAGAGGGCGTGTGTGCCCTCACCGCAGATTCCAGAAGGAGAGCCCCCGGCCAGGGACTGGCAGGCTGCCCCTTGCCCCCAGGAGGGGCGGTGGGAGAGCGGCTGGATTCATGGTTCTCCACCTTGCGGAACAAGGGTGGGCGTGAGGATTGACATGAGCGCTCTCGGAGTTTTGTTGGCGTGATGTAAACGGGGCTGTGGCAGGGCCCATGGGGAAGGGTTGTGGGAGCGTCTGTCTCTAGACTGGAAAGCCTCAGCGGCCCGGACAAGGTGGGGACAGTGTCCCCGGGACTGGCTGAGGCCCGGGGCCCCAGGGCGGTGTGCTCAGCCTCTTTCCTGCCCGAGCCCTTGGAGGGCTCCAGAGGACAGCAAGGTCGGGTCCACTCTGGAGCCCGACACCCTCCGTCCCGCTGTACCTGAGGCAGACAGCTGCTAGTGAGGACGGGCCTCTGCGCACCCGCGTGGGGCCCTGCAGGGAGGACAGCGGAGAGCTGGGGGGGGGGCAGGGCAGGGGCAGTCCCTCTTCTGGATCTGCCCCCAGGGCACGTGCCTCTGGTCCCATTTGGAGCCCCCTGGGAACCAGGGGTGGGCTGATGAGGGGCTGTCGGAGGCTCTTGGCTGAGGGCCGGGCCACGCTGAGCCCTCAGGGCAGGCCACACGGCACATGGCAGTGTGGGCGGGACATGCTGCGGGAATGGCAGACAGGATTTACCCAGCGGTGGGTCAACTCTGAACAGAAGGGCGGTGTTGGGAAGGGTTCTGAGTGGCAGTGTGAGCCTGACGGCGAGAATGCAGGGCCTGGTTTGTGATGTCTGTCCTGGGCAGGCTGGAGGACGGACAGGATGCCTGCGCACCCAGCCCCAAGTCTAGACCAGTGGGAAGGATGCGGGGCCGTCTCTGTTCTTCAGCGAGCAGCTGCAGCCGCCCGAGGCCCCGGTTTCCTGATCTCTAGAATGACGGTGAAGATGTCACCCTTGCGACATGACAGGCTTCCCGCGGGGACCAAGGGAGAGGGAGGAGTGAGAGCACTTAGCAGAAGGCCGGGAACCTTCTCGTGGCTCAGTCACCCAGGGACCCCGGACGCCCTGAGAGCAGTCCCGTCTGCAGTCTGCCTTCTCTGCCCCCCAAGGCCCAGAGTGCTCTCCCACCGTGGCCGAGGTGGCCCATGACCCCAGGGAAGTCTCGTGGGTCCCGTCACCCCCCTCTCTCCCACTTAACGTTCGGGGACTCTCTTTGTGTTGAATGAGGAAAGGACAGGACATGCCTCCTCTTGAGTCTTACTCTCCATTAAAGATTGCAAATGGCCTCATAAACTCTAGAAGCCTGACGAGAGCACGTTAGTTTAATAACGCATGACTGATGCGAATCTGTGCAGTCCCTTGATTTTCATCCTGGGGGGCCTGGAGGGCTGTGGGGAGGGGACGCCTGTTCTCTCCGGCGGGCCCCTGCCCCCTCCCCGCTGACCTGCTGTCCATCCCCCTGTCCGTGGCCAGGCGCTGGCCTCCCAGCCACCCCTCCTGCCCAGACTGCTTTCCCTGGGAGTCCCCAGGGCCACGGCGTCGCTGGCGTCTTCGTCTGTCATCAGGCGCTCTGGGGAACGTAGCCTTTCCTCAGCATCAGGGGACGTGTGGCCGAGAGCCCTGCGAGGACTCCCTGGCTGCCCTCTGGCCATCTCTGGGCAGTGCTTTCGAGGGTCTCTGTGTGTGGCTGCGAGGTGGCCCCACCTCCCGCATGTTCCTCTGCCTCCCTGGCCCTTGCCTGTCTCTGGACTTCAGACACGGTGAGGGCTGAGGTGGGGAGATGCGCACATGAGGTCGGTGCCTGGAGGTGGGGGAAGCCTCTCTGGACAGCTTCTTGTTCCGGACCGGGGCGGGGGGGGGGCGTCCACATGGAGGCTGCAGGGGTGAGCCCAGCTGGGCAGTGGGCATCCCTCCCCTGTCAGGGCTGCAGACGGGCTGGTGTTCAGCTCAGCGCCTCATGCAGAGCGGGGGCCGCACTCCGAATGCCAGAGCTCAGCCTGGGCGCGGGGACTGTGGACACGACACGAAACTCACGGCTGTCGTTTACTGACCACCCCCCCTCACCCCGCCCCGTGGCAGGCCCTGTGCTGAGCCACTCCACACACGCTCCTCACTTAATGTTCACGGTGCTTGGGGAAGCCAGTGCTTGGACGCCCCACTGTATAGACCAGTGAGTGCAGGCTTGGTCCTCCTGCGGGTGAGTGACTGTGGGCTGAAGCCAGACATCCTGCCTCTGCTGACACCAGCCCTGACCCTTCCCTGAGGGTCTTAGGGTAGCATTGGTGAGAGCAGATGGTGGGCATGGTACAGTGTGATGGGTGCAAGGAGGGAGGTGTGCCAGGAACAGTCGCAAGGGGAATAAGTTATGGGAGGGCCAGGAAGGCTCCCGGGGGGGGGGTTCCTGAACAGCCCCGCGGAAGCCAGGTTCCATGTGGCATCTGGGAGGAAGCCAGGGCAGGCAGCAGGTCAGCGGTTGGGGCAGGGGGTGGGGGCTTGCAGGCTGACCCACTCCAGGGGTGGTACTGGGTCGGGTGGACCCCAGGACTGCCACCCCAGTCCTGCTCTGGGGGGTTGTGGTTGGGGCGGGCAGGCGGGGCAGGTGTGGGATGTGACCCCAGGGGCTCGTCTCCTCGGCCCCCTCCTCAGTTCCTCCCCAGCCTGGCCAGTCCCTCTGAGGCTGGGGGTCTGTGGGTGCCCTGACTGTGTGTGGCCTCTGTTAGCCTGTGGGGGGCCGCAGGTGTTCCTATGCCCACACCTGTTCAGACCCTAGAATGGGGGATCTGAGGTTCAGAGAGGGGAGCTGACTTGCCCCGAGGCACACAGCCCATGAAGGAGCAGACCAACCGTGGGTTTCTGGTCTGAGCCCTCCCGGGTCCCTCCCTCACTTGCCCCTTCCCTGGCCTCCTCTGCAACAGAGTGAGTGATTCCATGGGCTCACCCACATACACCTTGGAGCGTTTCCCTCGCACCCCACCGTGCTCTCGGGGTCTCGGAGGAGGAAGGGGCAGACCTAGCGCTGCCTCCGGGGTCCTTGTCCTGGGGGTGCTTGGATGGGTGGGAGGCCGAGTGGGGCACAGTGCCTGGCAGATCAGAAAGACTTTCTGCAGGAGTTTGGAGTTCGGGGGGCCCCATGCTGGATTCACAGCGGTGTGAGCAGAATGCTGACACCCTGGCTCCTGTGCCGTGTGACTTTGGGCAAGTTCTCAGCTGCTCCGAGGATCGATTTCCTTAGCAATTGGGGGTCACAGTAACACGAACCTCGGTGGTTCCCAAACTTCGCCCTGTTTTGGAATCACCTGGGGGTCTCCACCATGCACGTGCCCAGCGTCCTGCCACCCCCGCCATGGTCTTGGCCCAGGTGCCACCTGGTGTCATGGTTTTTGGAAACTCCCCAGGGGACACTAATGATCTGCAAAGTCTGGAGCCGCTGTCAGGGGTCTGTGGGGTTAAAGGAGGTGATGCAGACCCAGCCGCAGAGGTGATTGTTTTGTCATTCCTCTCCTTGCTCTGCTTAATGTGGGGTCTGGAGGGTGGGGAAGGGCTTGCCCTGAGGCCTGACCCTGACACTGTCTGTGGCCCATCTTTACTCGAAAAGCCCCTCCTTAAGCCTGGGTCACTTAGGCAGGTGGCCCCCGAATCTCCTCCTGGTGGCTTTGGGGAGGCAGAAGCCCGAGGTGCTGGCCAGCGGTATACGGGCCTGGAGTTGGTGCCCGATCAGGGGATCTGGGCAGGTTGTCGGTGGGGACGAGGTGGGGGGAGGGGCGTGGGCGGAGGCCTGAGGGACTCCAGACCCCTGGGTGGTTCCGGAGGCTGTGCGTGTGCTGGGCTGACCTGAAGGAGGAGGGGTCATGGTCTTTCTCCCTCAGGCGGTTGCTCCTTGCTCTTCTTCCTTTGAATGACGGAGACTGAATTTAGCAGACAGGGGCCAGGAGGGGAAGTGAGAAGGGGGTCCTTGGTCTCGTACCCAGCTCCAGCTCCAGGGAGGGGGCTGTGGAGCATTTTGTGAGGCACAGACCACGTTTCCGCTTTCTGCTCCATCCACAGATCCTACCCTCGCAAATGCCTTTGATTTCCGTTGCTTTTCACCCCCCGCCCCCAAACACAGTGAATCTTTGAATAGCACGGTCCCTTTGGATCTCTGACCAATCGGTCACCAAATCTGACCCCAAGTGTACACAGAATAGACGCTTTTAATAAACTATATTACCTTTAAGCCAGCGTAAACCTGTGAAATTTGTGCATTTCTTTTAGAGCATCTCCACAAATTTTACAATATTGAAATCGCCACCCAGTGACCTTTTGGGAAATACTAGATAAATTACAAGACACAAATAGATGAACCAGACAGGAAGTCCTGTTTCTAGTGCTGCTCCTGCCTGATTTCTCAGGCCGAGTCTAGAAACCCCTGACTCCCCGAGCACCCGCCCCAGCCTCCCGGCAGGAGCAGGTGTCCGCTCTGGACGCAGCTCCCCACACCGTGCCCCGTGCGTTCACCTCTGCTCTCCATCAGCCAAAACTAGTCCCTTGGTGGCAGGGTCCCCAGAAATGCTCCTGGGCGGCCAGGACTGCTTTGGAAAGACGCAGGTGCTCTGCTGTGGGTCTGTCCCGGGCACATGGCGGGGACCCCCTCGGTCGTGGCAGGTGACAGCTGAGTCTGGCTGAGCCCAGTGGCCGTTGTGTGGAACATTCTTGGGGTCTGGGCCGGGCCTTGGTCGCCCACGTGGGCATCTTCTCCACCCGCAGGTCAGGTGCTGGCCCTCCTGCCCCGTGGGCACCTGCCTCCCTCCCAGTTGGTGATGGTGGGGGATGCCCAGCAGGTGTACTCTCCTGTTCATACTTGGAGTGGGGAAAACAGAATTTCGAAGGGAAATGGTCCCTCAAACCAAGTCTGCGAGCCCCGAGGGGCCTTCCGGGGACTCACGGCTCCTTTCCGTCACGGGAGCTGCTTGCTCCTCTAGGAGCTGGATGCACAGAGTGGGAATGGGTGGGGGTGGTGGGCACGACGTCACCGGCTACCCGAGGGCGGCTAATTGCCGTTCCCTCGCGGGCAGGCCACAGCCATGTGTGGACGGCTCATTTCACGAGTAAGCGAGGCCAGCCCGGCCGCTGTGCTGTCACCGTTCTGTGACCTGCCCCTCCATTGGCTGGAGGCATTGCCCACACCTGCCAGGCCCCGCTGCAGTTTTCCCTGCACAGGCACCACCTCCCTTGACCCTTGGTTGTGGCCGGACACCCGCACCCTCACGCTCGGGGAGGGAGGGAGAGGAGAAAGAAAATTGGGGCTTAGACAGTACCCTGAGGCTGCTGGCCCTTCTGTTGGTGGAGAGGCTCCATGAGGAACGGAAAGAGCCTTCCCGTGCTGCCCCAGGGGCCGCTCATGTCTTCATTTGATAATGAATTCAACAGACACTCCTGGGGTTTTTCTCACATACCAGGCACTGTGCCGGGTGCTGGGGGTGCAGAGACACCGAGATGTGACCGAGAGCTGGTTCCTGTGCTCCCAGAGCTCGCAGCAGGGAAACAGGTGCTCTCCCGGGGGCCGCTGTGAGTCGCAGGCCCACAGAGGGGTCTTGAAGGTCGCCTGGGGAACGTGTCGGGCCCAGAGGGGAAAGTCAGTGGTGTGAGTGAGGCTGGGGAGGTGAGCAGGACCCCAGTCATGCAGGTGCCTTACTCGGGGGCCAGCTTTATCCTGCGGGCCCTGGAGACACGGAGGGATTTAGGTGGACGGGAGGCACAATTTGTGTTCAGGAGTGCAGGGGTTGGGGTCTCGAGCTCACATCCAGATGTGGGCCCAGCAGCTGGGTGACTTTGGCCAAGTCCTGGCGTGTGAGACGGGCAGCCTCCAGCACTGACACAGCCCATCCTCCTCTGGCCACCTGACCCATGTCTCCTGGCTGTCCCCGCTAGCGCACAGCTGGTGGCAGCTGGAGGGAACAGGGTGAGTTCCCCAGGAAGAATGCGCCCTCCTGACCCCCGGGGCTCACACCGCCTGGCCCTTTCCAGCCCTGCAGGAACGCCCACCTGGCTTCCCACCTCCCGGGGCCCAGCTGGGTTTCTTCAGTGAGACCATTCGTTCTGCAGGTCGCCCCAGCCCCCTGGCCCCAGGTGACACCAGCGGCTGACTTGGGGTGGCTGCCCAGCACCTTGCCGATGGCGTGGAGATGGCTGTGGGTGGAAGGACAGGCTCTCCTCCAGGAGCGTCATTCCTTCCGTGGTCTTGGTGCCAGGTCCCAGAGCTTCTCCAGGGCGAGGAGCCCGGGTGGGGGCTGCCTGGGATTCCTGTTTTCCTAGTCTGTGCTCACAGCTGTTATGTTTAAAGGCTTAAACAATGTGTTCTAAGCAAGCAAGTATCTGTTTAGTCTGTGGGATGAGGACAGTGACGGTGGCTCCGGCACCCCCCGCCCCCGCCAGTCCCGCGTGCATGGCCTAGATGGCCAGACCTGTAATGGGGTCGTTGGCCTCGCTCCTCCCTCCTGTCATTCATTCGTTGATCAAGTATTTATTGAGTACCAGGCAATGGGGACAGAGAAATCGGATCTGGACCCTGCACAGAGCAGCCCAGAGTCTGGGGTGACCACTGTTGGGAGCCCAGGGGCTGCAGGGTCTCAGGGGGCCCGGCATGGAGTGTGGTTCAGACCTAAACCTGCGAGCTGACGATCGCCAACCCTGGTCTTGGGAAACAGGGACACAGCTGTGGGGCAAGATGGGGGAAGGAAGCACAGCAGACGGGAGGCAGCACGTTACCCGACAGGCGCCCACAGTGTCCCCGGGCCCTGCTGCGGCTCACAGCCACAGCCGGCAAGGACCCCTCGGAGGGACAGGCCCTGTGGTGGCTCAGCTCCACCCTGGCAAGCTGGGCCAAGGACTGCTCACGTCCCTTGGTGCCTCGGTTTCCCACCTGTAAACTGAGGCTCTGGGCTGGAGGGGGATTGTGGCGATCTGCTCTGAACCAGTGTTCTGGGCCCAAAGCAGGACCCAGCTGATCTGGGGTGGGATCTCCTCAAGAGGAAGTGTCCCCATCTCAACGCCGAGAGACACCAAGAGGGGCTGTGGGCAGTCCGGCCATCTCCTCGCCAGCCACAGGCACCTGCTGGGCTCTCCCAGCTCAGCCCCGAACCAAGGGGCTCAGGGTCTCCACGTCTGTGTATTTTTTGGTGTGAACATAATCTTCTTGGAGTTTCTGTCTTTGCTTTTTCTTTCTGTCAGTAAGAAAGGCTCCAGGTCTAGGACGACTCTTCAAGGAAGCCCGCATGGACTGACTCCTCGTGCCCTGCCTCCCCATGCCCTCAGATGCTGTCCCACCTGCCTGGCGCTGGGCTGTCAGGCCGCTGAAGCCCGAGGAGCACATCCCCAAGGGCTGCCAGACAGCTCCCCCTCACGGGTCTGTAAAGAAAGCAATGTTTTGGCAACACAGTGTTAGAAGATTTGGGGTCCCGAGCTGTGTGACCCTGAGTAATTGTGCGAATACCCCACGTCTCAGTTTTCCCATCTGTGAGATGGGAATGGCTCTCCCTATCTCCCAGAAATCAAATAGAAAACCAGGCCAAAAGCTCTGTAAACAGGAAAACCCTTCGCTGAGATGCAGGACACAGTGATCCAGTAGCAAATACGTTCTGATTTTAGGCCCTCTCCATCACCGCAGCCTCCTGAGAAGTTCAGGTTGGCGAGGGAAGGCAGGCGAGGCCCGTGATTGTCCACAGCAGATGGAATAGCCAGAAGGGAATGCCGGAGAGTCACTATGGATGCGGGCGCTGCAGCCCTGAGTCCACTAATGAGGCTTGATCTGGAAAATGATGCCTGTCTGCGAGTCTGGGGCAGGGACCATGGCCGAGGGTCGGCTAACGGCAGCTTGAAATCCCGCTGTCCCACTGCTCGTGGCGGATGTGGAAGCCGGGAGGCGTGGGCAGCCGGGCCCTCAGGCCTCCCAGACCCGACGGCAGATGCTCTGTATGTGGGGTGATGGCTCGTTTCTCTGTCCAGACGGGGAGACTTCGGGGAGTAGCGCGTTCATAATTACCGTTTGTATTAATTATGCCAGGCAGCAGGCATAAACCGGCCCCCCTGGCCGCTGGGGGCATAGCCACCCCGTGCACAGACTCTGGGGTGTTCACTGCCTGGTCTTCCTCACAAGAACTCCGGAAGCAAGAAAGGACTCTTCCTGTGTGTTGGTAGATGTTAAAGACGGGGCTGGAGCGGACCGGTCCAGCTGTGGGCTTCGGCCTGGCTTCCCTGTGGCCGGCCCCATGCCGAGGCGGCTGCCTGGCTGCCCAGGTGTCCGCGCCCGAGCCTGGAATCGGGAAGCTCCTCCACTTACCTTGGGATCTCACCAAATTGCGCAGCCACTCTGTGCCTCAGTTTCCTTACTTGTCAAGCGGGGACAACAGCTCCTTGTTGTGAGGATTAAGTGAGATCCTGTGTGAAGATGGGTAGACTCAGGCTTTGACAGGTCATAGGTCCCGGGAAATCCTGTGGCGTTTGCACCCTCAGGCAGTCCCCAGAATCATGTCCTGCAGGAAACCGCGGGGTCCTGCCTGGAGCAGCGCTGGTGTGAGCCCACTCCAGTGGCTGAGCTCCTGCCGTGAGGTCCCGGGGTCAGGTTCTTGCAGGAAGCAGATAAACGCCTGGAGGAATGGAGGTTCGAGATTCCCCCGGGTGCAGACCGTCCTGTGGGAGGCGGGGCTGCGTCCCAGGGACCCTCAGGCCTCGTGAGCTGTGAAGCTCTGCACAGACACGCAGCCCGGCCAGCCTCTTCTGGGCCCGCTGAGGCACTTGCTCAGACACGGGAGGGGGACGCGGCTCGTGGGGCGCCCACTGCTGGAACGGACGGCACCTCCAAGCTGAAGGCAGGCCACAGTTTGGTGCCCGAGAGACGGGGAAGGACGCCAGGAAAGCGCCTGTGGCCTCTTTGCAGCCTGAGCTTGTCTGCATCACTCCCCCCAAGGTCGTCCCGCACTCGCAGGCGATCGGGGGCCTGTGGCAACGGCTAGGAGGCCACTGAGCTGAGTTTCTGCACAGCAGTCCTTCCATTGCTGGCCAGCGCCCGCGAGCCCACTGCTCCATGCCAACTGGTTACTTTTCCAGACCGTTTCCCTTTATGTTTAAGTTCTTATCTTTTTAAGCAAAACAAGATGGAGAACCTAGAGTAGGTCAGGGTTGTTTCCCCTGATTTGCCCTGAATGAGCCGCAGAAGAAATAGCCACACCCCAGATCTTGGACGAAGGCAGGGGTCAGACGGCTCTAAGGACAGGCCCAGCCGCCACTCGGGGTAAGATTAGCACTTTCTGCTCCTGGTGTGTGGCCTGGAGCAGGACAGAAGGACAGAGCCCCTCTCGGGCTCATTTCCTTGCCGCGAAAGTGGGGGAGTGGGGCTAGGTGACCTAGAAGGCCCCTTCCAGCTCCGTCTGTGCACCCGTGGTGGGACGAGGCTGTGGGAAGGAGGGAGTGGTGCCGTCCTTGGCACCCTGCTCCCGGCAGCCCAGCCCGGGTGCGCGCGGGGAACACGGACAGGGCTGTTCCTTACCTGGGAGGCTCCGGTCGGCCTTCAGACACCCATGGAGTCGGCCCCACCCTTGTTTTCTCACCATGTGAGATTCCTGGGCGTCTTAGGGTTTGTAGTTGGCCCAAACATTGCCAGGCGCAGGATGACTTTGCCCATGTGAGGATGGAAACGGGCTTGCCTCGGGCATCAGGCTGGGCATGGGCAGAGAATCCCACCGTGGCGTTCTCTAATGAGGCCGGGAGTACCGAGGCCCTGGTGTCGCTTCTGCCCCAGTGACAGAGGCGGGGCTGGGGGCAGAAGAGGGAAGAGAACGGGAAGGAGGGGGGTGAGGGGCGGGGGTGGTCTGCAGGCCCACCTGGCATCCTCGAGACCAGCACGTGCTTCTCTGCCCCTCCGGAGATGCGAAGCAACGCTTTTATTTCAAGTCACATCCTTCTGAGGGCAATCTTTCCATGCGTCCCAGGGCAGGTGGGAGGGGCCAGGCCCAGCCAGGCTGGTTCGGTTCTAGCCGGGAACCCAGCGTGTGCACCCACAGCCTCCTGCAGAGCAAAGCTATTTCCTGCTGTTTTATTGGTTTGGGGGCCAGATAGGCTTTAATAAGAGCACCTAAAGCTACTTCAAAGCCGGCCATCCAGAGAGCACGGTTACTTATTTCAAACATTCTAGAATGCTTCAGAAGGTGGGGACTTCTGCCAGCTGGAAGAAAGGTGGGAGCACGGCCTTGGTGAGGGGAGCAGTGCTGTTTGTTCACGGTGACGGGAAACTGAGCGGTCTTCCCCAGGGCTCTGCCACACCGGGGGGCGAAGAAAGATTGTGTGGTTCTCTGTGACTTGGGACCCTAAGCCTCCAGGACAGACGCTCACAGGAGCCTCTCCCGAGATGCAGGTGTGGTCAGCACCTGCCGAAGACACGCATGGTGGCAGGTATGCACCTGTCAGGGCGGGAGAAGGCTGCCGCGGCTCTGGCAGCACAGGAATGAGGCAGGTGCCCGAAGGCCCAGGGCATGCACCTTGCTCAGGCCGGGGAGGGGGAAGGGTCATCGGGTACAGAGTGTTTACTGGAGAAGGAGACACAGTGGCCGGGTGAGAAATTGAAAGTGATGTCCAGGACTGGGATCTGGGCTTATAGAGAACCCATAAATTCAGGGTTGTTTCATTTTCATAAACAGAGAAGACAGGGTGGGTGGGGTTGCCCCAGCACCCAGGTTCTAAGCTCTGTTTTCGACCCGGGCTGGTGCTGGACAGGCGCTGAGCCAGCCTCACTGGGCCTCCATGTCCTCACACAGAAGAGGCATGTGTGGCTCGCTGAGCTCCAAGGATGCCTCTGGGCCTGGCAGTCTGTACCTTGGGGAGGGTCTCTCCGATCCAGGACGGCGCCGGCATCTCTGATACCACAGTCAAAGTGAGGCTTCAGTCACATTCATTTGTTTAGCTTTACTGGGAGCAGAACACCCAAGGAGGGAGAATCCAGGTCTTTAAGAAAGTCAGAGCCTTCCAAAGTAGTGATGGGTGGCTTTGGTAGAAAGTGAGTTCCCCATCCCTGGAGGTAATCAAGCAGACTGAATGACCACATGTTCTTTAGATGGCTTCTGAGTATCCTTTTTGCTCTAAGATTCTGGGGCTGCACACGTACATGTGTGGTTGCCTGTTTGGCAGTGTCTCCTGAAGGCCGTGGTGGTGGCCCCAGCTTTCTGGAATTTTCTGGTGCCCCTGGAGCAGTAGGTGCCATCCCTGGCCTGCACAGTAGAATCACTGGAGTATTTAAAATGCCAGTGCCCGGGCCTCACCTGGATGGGTGCCAAGGTCCGTCAGTGCTAGAGGGGGCTGGGCTGGCGGTGCCTGGCGGGCTTCCCTCCAGCCCCCACCCTGCCTGACGAGGTTGGGAGATAACCCCCCCGGTCTCATTCCGCCTTGGTGTAGAGCTCAGGTCGGAGGCTGTCTGGACTGACCCTTCCGCCCACTCCCCAGCAAACGTTTGTAAAGTGCTCCCCTGATTCTGGAAGAGTCCTCGGTGCGCCAGCTTTCAGCTGCCTTACCTCCTCGTGCGTAGCTGTACCTGGCACACGGCAGGCGCGTCACAAACGTTTGATGGGATCGTGCGGAGCCTTTGCCAGTGGGGCAGGAAAGTATAGACAGGCATGCGGGAGCGCACACTAGGTCAGCTCCCTCCGCTCAGACCTTGCAGAGGAGGCTGTCTCCTCATTGGAATTATGTTTGTGGCCTGGGGGTGACCCATCCGACTTGGTATTTTGGTGCCATCGTCTCCCAAATGACCTTTTTTCCTTCCTTGGGGCGTCGAGCGGAGGAGAACCAGGGCCTGGGGTGGGTCATTTCCTCCTAATTGATGTCCTGGCCGTCGTGCCGGCTTCACTAAGCATCACATGGTCCCTCCGCTCAGACCCGAATGTCCTTGTTATTAACTGCCTGGTGTCCTAGACATCAGGCTCCATCTCTTCTGGGAATGACCAGGCCACCGAGAAATGCCCTGGCCAACTCGACTGGATGGGTTTTATTTTGGGACCGCTGGCTTGCTTCAGTCTGTGCCTTCCCGCCTGCCCTCCCCGCACCAGGCCTGGCGCGGGCTGTGCTTGCCCGGATGGGGCAGACCCCCAGCCCCTGCCTGAGGCTGTTCCTGGTCTTCCGTGCCCGAAGCTGACGGGGGCTCGGGGGTGACATGACGGGGGCCTTGTCGGGGAAGGTGAGACAAGGGATCGGTCCCACTGGGGAGGCTGGGCCTGGAAGGTCCACGTGCTGAGACTCCGGCTCCACTGGGGAGCCCCCTGCCTCCTCCTCGCTCAGGGGCGGTGGGCAAGTGCATGAGCGTCCCTGGGCCCCAGGGTTGCTCAGAGGGTCCGGGGCAGTGACCACAGCGCCTGGCCGTGTCGCTCACAGTCTGCACCTCTAGCTCCCGTGTCTGCAAAGTCAGAAGGGAAGTGTCCACCTGCTTCCCACCTCTCAGAATTCCACCACCTTTGTTCCGAGAGTCGGCTTCCGCTAGTGTTTATTGACCTACCAGGTGCCTGACGACACCCTACACACGGGGCTGTGGTGGTGGATGAAGGGAAACCCCTGTCCTTCTGGGGCGTCCACACTGGCACTCAGGCCAGCACACCTCAGTGGGCAAATCGGGCTCCCGTGGCAGAAGGAGCCGTGTGGACGGCGATGTGGGAGGGTCCGCTCACGAAGGGCGTGGGGCCCAGGCGGGCTGGCGGGCGCTTGGTGCGGAGGCCACCCTGCATCACATCCAGGCGGGGAGCCGAGCTCCAAGCGCGGATGCTGGTATCGCCCAGGGTCTAAGGACGGGGCGAGAAGCTGTCTTCCCACGGGCACAGGTCCCGGCCCTGCTCCTGCCCCCATCAGCCGGCTCACGGTGTCCCTGCCGGCATCTGGGCCAGAGGGAAGGGTGGCCGGCTTAGCCTCAGCTCCGTGCTCCCTGAGAATGTGCCTCGGGCACCCCAGACTCGGTGTGAGAGCCAGCCGGCTCAGCAGCTTCTCTGGGGAGAAGGTGTTGTCTGTGCTCCTCACCTCATATTCAGGACGTAGGGTCAGGGGCACCTCGTCTGGTCCTCGTCATGCCCTGGTCACTGAAAGGGCCACCTGTAGGCCTCTTCTCTCCAACCGGGCTTCTTGCCCATTTCTGACCATCCCGGCCCAGCTTCTCCAGGCCCTGCCCACCTGCCCCTTCCTCTGCCTGGTGGGGTTCAGGTTCAGCGGGCGGGGGTGGAGGAGGTGGGACAACCCTGGCATTTTACGAGTACACGGCACAGGGTCTGGCCGTGGCTGAGCGCTCAGGAGATGTTTACAGGGAGAATGGGGGAGTGGATGAGTGTCTGGCCCGCCGCAGACAGCCAAAGGTGCTTTTCTGAAATGTGGGAGCAGCTTCGTAAATTGCCACAACCTTAAAACGCTGATTTGGGAGGTACGTTGGGCAGCCGTGACTGAGGACCAGCTGGGGCACCAGGTGGGCGGTGGGCCTGGGCCTGGGCCTGGGCTGAGGCAGGAGCCCCGCGGTGATGGGCGGGCGAGTGGGCAGGGGTGGGGGAGCCAGGGAGGGGCAGGGGCGTGGCACAGGTGCAGAGAGCCTTGCCCAGGAAGGGGCTTCCCTCATGGCCCAGGGCTGGGTCCGACGTGCGCAGTGTTTGAGCAAGAGTGTCTAATCGGGACAACCCTTCCGGAGCCAGAGGATTACACTGATGCTGAATGTCAGTCAAGGGTGGAGCCTTGCCGTGAGACTGAAGGGAAAGTTGACCTGATCAGACAGAAAACATTTCTAAAACTGTGATTTCCCAGATCGAACGCACAGCATGCAGGTGTCCATCCAGCAAAAGCAGACTTCAGATGACATCGTCCCTTCCCCCTCGGGGTCCCGGCCAGTGACTGAAACCACGAATGGACCACAGTTGTAGGAGCGCGTGTGCACACATACGTGGGGGGCACGCTCCGACTTGCTTAAGGTCGTATTTGTCCCCGTGGGACGCTGCTTTCCAGTTATTTTCAAATGTCCCAAACAGTCACACACACTCATGATTTCAGCATCTGTGGGAAGATGTATGGTAATCGTTACAATCCTGTCCCGTCCTTGGAAGCCAAGAGGCTGGCACAGAAGCCGGGGACACACTCACCCACACTCCACACAGCCTCGGGGCAGGACAGGCAGAGCGGTTCTGAGAGTCCTCGCTGCAGAAACTGGAGGTTGAGGGGCGTGACCGGAGGGCGGGCAGGGGTGCCCGTGCACGGGCGTGGCACGGGATCCGAGGGCACAGATCGGGAGTGCATCCTGGCTTCTTGAATCCTGCCTCGCCACATTGGGTAGCTTCCCAGCCTCTCTGTTCCATCCTCTAAACGTGGATCAATGAGGCCCTGGCGTGGTAGGCCCCTCCGTAGTGCTATAGGCCATTCCGGCGTCATCGGCGAGAGGTCCAGGTGTGTGAAGGGCTCGCCAGTGGGTGGGGGTCCCTTGCAGGAATGCAGCATGCCTTCCCACCCTGCTAGGAATCCCCTCTGCGGCCTGGGTGGATGGCTGTGGCCAGCCTCCATGAGGACGGCCGAACTGTCTCAGTCGGCGGGGGGCAGAATGGTATAGAGCGAAATCTGGCATATAGCTAAACTCAGGGTTAGTTGTGCGACCTTGGAAAAGTCACTTTGTCTCTCTGACTCTCAGTTTCTTTGTCAGGACAATGGAGGCATGGTGGCCTTGTCTGTAGGGGGAGGATGTGAGAAGCCTCGTCTGGCACCTGGTACATGGTCGGCGCTCAATAAATGTTAAGTAAAAGTGAAAGTCCTGTTAGTAAGTAATTTTCAGAAGCATTTGTCAAGTGCCTGTTGTACTGGCGCTCAGAGGTGGCGTGGAGCAGAGCCGCGTTCCGGGGTCCGCGGGCTCTCCCTGGCTGGCGGTACGGCCGTGCGCAGCGGGTGGTGCCCTCCGACGCTTTATATGGTGCAATGCGATATTGTCAGTCATTTTCACGTTAAAAAAAAAAAAAAGTAAAACATTGAAAAATAACTGGGGAGACCACCTATGCAGCCTTGGTGTCTGGGTTTTTCACCAGATGTCGTGGGCCTTTCCTCTTCACATATCCTCCACGGAAATGGTTTTAAGTGGCTACCTAGTGGCCCATCACCGGCTATTCTCAGAGTTATTTAACCGCTTGCTAGTGTTGGGCATTTAGGTGTAAATGGCTTTTAAAATGCCTCATCGGTGGGGATGTCTTTCCTAAGCATTCCTGTGTGTTAGGGTCACTGCTCTGTTGTTGAGCAGCTCTCACTTGCAGGGGAGAGGGCTGGCCAGGAGTCAGGACCCCCTCCCAGCCTCGCAGCCCTCTGGCCCCTCAGATGGGAGCCTGTGGGGCACAGTGGGTGGCAGGTGCCCCATGTGGGGTCTGGCCGCTAATTTGCTGGCTACCGTCACCCAAAGAACTGTTTCAATTTCAAGCTTCATTGGAGTTGAGGCAGCAAAGACGGTAATTCAACATTTTAACAAATAGAAAACATGTCTAGTCCAGCCAGACTTTGACATGTTTTCCAGCTATAAAAAATTGTTGATGGTTTATTTTTCATTGACACGTAGTAGAAAATGCCAGGAAGTCTGCAAAGAGCTGAGGGTCCCGCGGCTCCAGGACAAAGCTCGTCTCCCCGCGGGGCTGGAGATGACCAGAACCAAGAAGCAGGTGGAAGGCGCCTCTTATGTAAAGGCTTTGAGTTTTAGAACAAAAGGAAGAGGCTCAAAGGAGGGGAGACAGCATCTGGCCCCTTTCCCTCCACCTCTTCCTCTAAAAATGATGGAAATAGACTTGGATTCTGATTTTAGTTCATTTCTGCCAAAAGAAATAAATTAGATGTTGAAATGTGCAGCTGATCCCAGGCCCTTCCTGGGGAGGGGGGGGTGATGCTCCCCAGATGCCCCCAGACCCTTTGGAGGGAGAAGTTAGGGTCGTTTCTGGCTCAGGAGTGGTGGGACCCATCTCTGCTGGTTCCTGTAGGGAGGTTTGTCTTGTCCTGAGACAGTCCGAGTTCAGGGCCTGCTGTGTTCAGCCATCTGCAGGTCAGACCTCTAGGCTAGGCTGGTGTCTCCAGCACCCAGTCGCACTTTCACAGACGGGAAGCTTCCTGCGGGCTGCACCTGGGCTCTGTGCCCACACGTGTGCGGAGTGAGTGGCCGCACGCCGCTCTTTGTGACTCTGTGGACCACGGAGGCTCCGTGAAAGCTGGCTTCGGTGTAGACTGCTGTCTGGGCAGGGTGAATGGAGACCTCCCTGCGGAGGAGGGGCCCGTGCAGAAGCCGGATGGGAAGCTTCTGGCAGGCAGGGCGCTCTGTGAACACCCTACATCTCTGCACGGTGTCGCGCATCTGCCGTGCTCCGCGGGAGAAGGGTCTGAAACTGTCAGGGAGGAAGGCAGGCAGGCAGGCAGGAAGGCAGGAAGGAAGGCAGGCAGGCAGGCAGGGAGGAAGGCAGGAAGGAAGACAGGAAGGCAGGAAGGAAGGCAGGCAGGAAGGAAGGAAGGCGGGCAGGCAGGAAGGCAGGAAGGCAGGCAGGCAGGGAGGAAGGAAGAGAAGAAGGCAGGAAGGCAGGCAGGCAGGAAGGAAGGAAGGCAGGAAAGAAGGAAGGCAGGCAGGCAGGAAGGAAGGCAGGCAGGAAGGCAGGCAGGAAGGCAGGAAGGAAGGAAGGAAGGAAGGCAGGCAGGAAGGCAGGAAGGCAGGCAGGCAGGAAGGAAGGAAGAGAAGAAGGCAGGAAGGCAGGCAGGCAGGAAGGAAGGAAGGCAGGAAGGAAGGAAGGCAGGCAGGAAGGAAGGAACGAAGGCAGGCAGGAAGGAAGGAAGGCAGGCAGGAAGGAAGGCAGGAAGGAAGGCAGGCAGGAAGGAAGGAAGGAAGGCAGGCAGGAAGGCAGGCAGGCAGGAAGGAAGGAAGGGAAGAAGGCAGGAAGGCAGGCAGGAAGGCAGGCAGGCACTAGTGCGTTCGTTGTCCTCGGTCCCGGGCACCAGCCTGTGCCTGGCGCAAAGTGGACCCCACCGGGTACTTGTATCAGATACCCGAATGCTGGATTGACGGACCCCAGGGAGAGGTTCCTTCTGTCTCAGCCTGCGGGGCTGGGGGCGGGGAGCGTGGAGCTGGGTCTCTGCAGGTCCGAGCCCTCCCCTGACTCCAGAGCTTGTCATACTGGACACCACCCAACCCTGCAGACCTGAGCCGCTGTCACTCTGCCTGTGAGAGCGTTCTGGCGGTGCAGCCGCTCTCCTTCCGTTGAGCCCCCAGCCCTGCGGTAGCCTCCCCTTGCCAATGCGTCACCTCCTACCTTGGAGTCACCTTCCATTACTGTCTCGAGCTGTCATTTGGACCAGCTTAAGTGGGTACGGCCTCAGCTTTGGCTGTTTCTCGTTGCTGCGATGGCCTCAGGGCCTGAGGGCAGGGCTCTGGGCTTGAGTCAGAGACCTTGGCTTTGAACTCTGGCACCAGCCGCTCACCTCCTGAGGCTCCGCCTGTAACGTCTGCGATTTGGGAGAGAGGCCGGGGCGGTCGTGAGGATGGAGCAGAGCAAACATGGGGACCCACCTTGCAGACTCTGAGGCGCTCTACGGGGGTCAGGGTGGTTATGGGCCCGGCTCGTGAGCACAGGGCTGCTGCTCGGACGCCGGCCTCTCCGGGGAGTGGGTGCTCGGAGGTGCTGCCTGGCTCATGGGCTCCCTCTGCTCAGGCTGTGTTCCCACCTTCCCTTGGGACCACAGTCGTCCCTACTTCTTGGCTTCCAGGTGCCCAGCAGGGCACCGCGTCCCAGCCTGGATGCCCTGACTGCAGAGGGTGCCGAGGGAATAACGGCGGTAGCCAGCCCTCCCCTGGCCAGGCGCTGGCCCACGGACTTTACATCTACAAGGGCCTTTATTTTCCTGGCAGCCCTCGGAGGCAGGTACTCATGTTACCCCCACTGGACACACGAGACAGAGAGAGGTGGAGCGGGCAGCCTAAGGTCACACAGCCGGGAAGGGGCCCCGTCCAGAGCTCGTGCTTCCTGGCGGTTCTTGCCGCTGCCCTGAGGCTGCTGGAAGATGCTGTGAGCGCTGGGGGTGGCCCCCCTCCTGCCCGTCCTCCGCAGGGGGACCCCTCCCAGCAGCTCCTCTGCCACCCTTGCCTCTCTCCCTGCTCTTGACCTAACCTGGAGGTGAGAACTCCTGCCGGGACATTCTGATTCATGCGGGAGAAAACCCTGCACTGTCAGAGATGGAAGGAGCCTCAGGAATCCTCTGGTTCAGGTTTGTTCAGAGAGGAGAGAGGCCCAGGCTGGCAAGAGGTGGATGCCCTAACCCTAGAAAAGCAGCACAAAAAGGAATTATGTTCATACGACTTACGAGCATGGAGGCAAAATTCTAAATGAGCCATCAGCAAACTGAGCCACGGAGAGCAAATGTGATATGCTCTGCCCAAGCACCTTAGTCCCTGGAATGCAAATAGGCTTTAACTCTAGAAAACAGAGGCTGGGGAGGGGGTTCCTTAGCCCACGTGGCCCCAGGCCCAGCCCAGCCCAGGGCAGGGCCTGGTGGCCATGCTCCTGAGCCCACTCCCGCTTTGCAGAGCGCTGCGACCGGCCCCCTTCCTGGCCGTCCTAATTCTCTCCCATTTCTCCTGCAGGATTCCATGTTTTCGTTGGCCCTGAAATGCCTTATCAGTCTGTCTACCATCATCCTTTTGGGTTTGATCATCGCCTACCACACACGGGAGGTCCAGGTAGGTGCCGGCCCCTCCCCGCCACACTTGGTGTCTGACATTGGGGCTCTTCCCTTCTGGTTTGGACCCTAAGGAGAGAGGGAACTGGGGTTGCCCTGGGCCTTCAGAACAGTTGTGACAGTCTTCATTTGGGGGTCCCAGAAGCGAACATGGCTTCATGATCTGGGGGGCAGTCCTGGTCAGGACCCCACTGCACTGTGAGAGCCCCATAGGAGTTCCCTTGCCTTTTCCGCCTCTTGCTGGACCCTTTCAGAGCTTGAGCCACTGACTCTCCCCATTGAGGCAGACGTGTCAGTGTCCCTTGCACACACGCACGCACACACACGCTTTGCATCAAATACCACCGGCAGTCTGTATTTCTCAGTGGTGTGGCCTTTACCCCACTGGACCCTGAAGGCTGGGAAGGAGTCACTTTCTCGGTAGAATACAAGTCTGACGGGGGTGAGGGGCTGCTGTTTCTTCGTGCTCAGAAGTGACTCGGCCCCCAGAGAAATCTGGCCGGGCCTCTGGGTGCACTTCCGGGCCGCGGACAGGCAGCCCCTCTGGGCTGGAGCGCGGGGTGAGCAGACATGCAGCATCTTCTCAGGACACCGCGTCCCCCATCGCCCCGCCCGCCGGCTGACCCCCTCCCTGCACGCTGGGTAGTTCTGGAGCCTCCAGACGCTTCTCCTCATATGCATGGGAGCCTGGATGTAATCCCGGTCCCTGGGCTGGAGGAGGGCCGCTGGCCGCCCATCTGGGCCCCAGGCGACAGGCCGACAAAGACCAGAGCTCACAGTCAGAAAAACTGGGTTGAGTCTTGGCCGGGACATCTTCCCACACTGTGTCTTTGGCCAGCCCTGCGACCTTTCTCCGTCTGTCTGGAACACCTTTCGCAGAGGACAGGACAAGGAATGCTCTGTGAGCTGGAAACGCTATGCAAATCTCGTCCCCGTTGTTCCGGGGCTTTCTGGGTGGGGTGGCTGCACAGGCAGTGGTGTGCAGGGGTCAGGGACCCTGGGCGGGCCTGCATGGCTCGCAGCCACCGTGGCAGGGCTCCAGGCTATGGATGACCAGAGGACACTGACCTAGAAGCCGCGACTCTCCGGGACTCACAGGTGCTCAGATGGACGTGTTCTCTGAGGGCCGCGTCCACCCACCGCCAAGCAGCTTCCTTCTTGGAGTTGGAACTGCGTGGCGCTGGTGGCCTCTGAGCCAGACCACGGTCCAGTTAGCCCCCCGCGGGAGCCAGCCCAGGCAGGAGGGACCGGGTCCTACCCTGCCCCTAACCAGTTGTGGGCCCAGCGATTCCCTCAACCCCTCTCAACCCCTGTATCCTCATCTGGAGGGAGCCCACTTGCTATGTACCACCCTGACCTGTGCGGAAGGCGTCACCCAGGCCCAAGAGAAAAGGCAGAATCCTGGAGCTCAGCTGTGACCCCAGCTTGAGGGAGGGGAACGAGGAGTGGGTCCCAGCCTCAGCCCTGCGCCCGTGAGCCTGACTGTGGCTTCTTCCTGCTCCAGGCACTGGGACTGCAAGGGCTGGCACCCCATCCTCTGAGTCTTGTGGGGTCCAGGTTCCCAGCTCCGGGCTGTAGCCTTGGCTCTCAGACCTGGCCCAGCCCAGCCTGGCGCAGTGCCACCAGCTTGCTCGGTGCCCTTTGTCCCAACACGGCTCACACCCAGTCTCCACTTCACCCTAATTGTGGGCAGAGAGGACACTGTGCCAGCTGCTTTATTTTGGCCTGGCCCTCACAATTTGGAGAAACAAAGTGAAACCAGTGGCATTGAGTCCTGGCTCAGACACTTCAGCCTGCATGACCTCGGGTCATTGACAGCTTCTCTGGGCCTCAGTTTCCCTATGGAAGTATGGACGTCCTATCACCCACTTTGCTGGACTCTGAGAGGGTTGGTAACAGTGGAATCCAGGGTGGGCATTTGTGAAATGGAAGCCAGTGGTCTTCCTATGACCTCTGCTCCCCCGCTTCCAGCTGGGCACCCTCCTGCAGGAGGCTGGACCTCCTGCCCTGGCCCAGGCTCGCCTGCACTCTCAGCCACCAGAGCTATGTCCTGTGGCCTCGTGGCTGCCCCCATCATGTGGGGACTCATCCGTGGCTCCCTCTGTCCCCTTATCTTTTCAGTAAAGCAATTTCTGCACAGAGCTGGACCTTCTCCTGCCTGAGGGACGCGGGGATGGTATAGGTCCCGGCAGTTGGCGTGGGAGGCCTTGATCCTACGGGGACTCCTCGGACACACCTCGCCCGACCACAGTGCAGTTCCCTGTTCTGTGTCTTTCTCCCCAAACTTAGGGATGGTGATGTCATGAATCTTTGTATTTCCAGGGACCTACGGGATCTGACAAAGAGCAGGGTCTGCTGTGCCTGCTTTGAGTAAAAGGGCGTTGGGTGCAAGATGTCCAGTGTCCAAGCACTTGGGACTCTTCCTTAGCTCTGTGGTCTTGGACCTCAGTGTCCCCATCTGTTAACTGGGGATCCTAAGCCTCCTCGTTCTGTAATGTTCTGGTTTAGGTCTGGGCGCAGCAGCAGCTGGGGGAGGGCAGCTCTGGGAACACCGGCAGGGGTGGGGGGAAGGCCAGCTGCGGGAAGCAGGGTAGGGGCTTGTGTGGAGGACGAGCGCACCACTTCCCTTGGCCGCACCAGTTGCTGTGGACGTGGCTCATTTTTAGCAGGGGCCACATGACCGCGTCCCGCCTCCCCGCCCTAGACATTAGCATCCAGGCCCCTCGGCCCTGGCACAGGGAGACTGGGGTGCCTTCTGGAATCATGTTCCTAGTGTCAGTTTGGGTGGCTTGCGTTTTCGAGGCAGAGTTCTGAAACTGGGTAGCTCTTAACGCACCCTGGCTTCCTGTTGTGTAACCTCGGGCTTGGAAGGCTCCCAGAGGTGACCGGGTGCCCGCCCTGTGCAGGAACCCCCTGTACGTCTGTGGGCTCTGTCTGTGACAGGGAGCCGCTTCCTCTTGAGGGGGCTCTCCTCTGATGGGCAGCGTGGGTTTTTGGAAAGTCTGCCCTCCACTGTGAGGATGCAGGCCTCCCCGGAATGTCCACTCAGCCCTGCAGGGAGAAGCAGGTGCCCACGTCGCCCACAAGGCAGCTCTGTTGTTTGAAGGTGGCTGCCCCATTTCTCCTTAGGTTTTTCTGCTTGGCTTTCTGGAGCACAGAGATTTTAAAGGCTCAGACATCTCAGGCCAGTGTGACCTGGAAAGAAATGAAAACACAAAAACAATGCATTTCATTTATTTACCAAAACTTTGAGAACAGCGCTTTCCCCGGGAGAGTCCGCTGACCGCGGTCTGGCCTCACCCCCACCCCCGCGGGCAGCGCCCGCCTCCCGTCCACAGGCCGCAGTCCCACGTGCCAGAGGCTGCTGGCGCAGACACACTGAACTCCTTGTCCCCCACTCTCGCGCTGGCCACACACGTGGTGGGGGCCACTCTGTGCTGAGCCTGGCGTGGGAGCCCAGTGCTCTGCCCTGGAAATCCCGAAATCACCTTTCTTCCCCCGAGGGGTTGCCACGCTTGAGTGAAGGCACAGCTCTGACCAATGTCTCTGGTACCATCCCAGAAGGCAGAGTAGCAGGGGGCAGGGAACGTGGACTTGCGGGTAGCGGGTGTGGGTTCAAATCATGCTCTTTGTCACATTGCAGTGTCTCTGTGGCCTTTAGCAAGTTACTTAATCCCTCTTAGCCAATTTCCTTTCTGCAAAATGGGGCTGATAATAGCACCCGCCACGAAGGGTTATTGTGCGTTAGAGAGTTTATGCAAAACACCTTAGCTTAACCAAGGACGTGTTTGCTTGGCAGACAGGGGGGACAGGACATCTCAGAATAAACCAAGGCCCTGAGACGGGAAACTGCAGCGTGCACCTTGCTGTCTCCGGGACGAGGTCCTGGGCAAGAGGACATAGATGGATCCATGGAGTTCGGGCAGTGCCGGCGGGAGCCTGTGTGCCCCAGGGAAGGATTTCAAGCTTGGTGACGCCCTGAACCAGGGCGAGACAAGAGCCAGGCCAGCAGGGGCTGTGCATCAGGGACGTTGAGCTCGTGGAATTGCCCAGACCTGGTCTTCTCTCAGGATGGAGGTGCTGTCTGCAGAGAGGGGAGGCATCTCCCTGCTGCTGGGGTCGCTCGCGGGGCTGGGGGTGCCCGTCAGACTGAAGCCACAGAAGGGGGTTGAGGTGGGAGTGGTAGCCTGGTCAGTGAGAGACTGGCCGGGTCTGAGGTCTGCCAGGGTGGGGCCGGGAGGAACGTGGGCATCTTCAGGCCAGGGCTGCAGGGGCCCGGCGGGGCGGGGGTTGAGAGGAGACAGGGCAGACCCCTGGAGGAGAAGGAACAGTCAGGGAGGCCAGGGGAGAGCCAGGAGGCAGAAGTGTTGGTTATGGCCCAGGGAGGTCGAGGATCTAGGGACACTGGCTGTTTGCACTGGGCGGTGGCAGGGTCCATGTGCCCCTCATCCCCTGGGAATGGCAGTCACAGGGCCATGGTGGGAGGTGAGACAGTGCGTGCAGGCCAGTCTTCTATCTGACATGTTTGGCTGTGAACGCAGGAAGCCAGAGTGGCAGCTGGAGAGGACACAGTGCTAAGGGAGGGGTGTTTGATCCATTTTTATAGAGACTGCACGTGTCCATCAGCTGCCAGGAAAGGGCCAGTTGAGAGCGGAGGAAATAATGGGCCAGGTTCTGGTCCGGGAGCCTGCGGGAGCCTGCAGGAGGGGGCGGGGGCTCGCGCGCCCAGGGAGGAGCCTGTAGGAGGCGGGGCTTGCTCGCCCGGGGAGGAGCCTGCANGGTGCAGGGCACAGGGCATGGGCAGAAAATTCACCCCGTCCAGCCCAGCGTGTGTATGGGAACTTCGGAGGTGGTTAATCTCTGTCTGTGGTTACTGGTCATATTCAGAGTCAAAGGGGTGAGGTAGCCACTCTTGTTTGGGGGGTGCCAATCTCCTTAAGACCTGATGCTGGCTTCCAGAGACTTCTAGCCTACTTCTGACCTGACAGGAATGCAATGACAGTAACGAGATATGGGCCTCCAACCGCATGGGTTGAAACACAGGGTCCTATGAAACGGGACACTTGTGATTTAGTAAGTGTGTATAAGTGGGCGTTTTTGTTAAATGCCAGTAAGTTCTCAGCTGACAGGGAAATGACTTGAAATTATAGGACATAAATTATATTCAAGAGACCGCTCACGTTATGGAGGGGCTCACCTCCCATGGCATGATGAGTCCACAGGGCCGAGCGCCCTCCTGGGTGTGTGTAACAGGCCATTGCAGGGACACGGCCACCTGGGGTGCAGGAGGCATTCCTGGCCCGGATGCTTCGAGGCCCCGCTGCTGAAGGAGTTGGTGGTGTCGCCCATTGGGGAACAGGAGGACAGTTCAGGCTACGTCTGGCTCTGGGCCCTCACCCTCCCTCTCCCTGTGGAAGAAGGTCCCTCTGAACTCACCCCCCCCGACCCCCCGAGGACCACCTGGTCAGGCGCTGGGAATCCAGAAATAATTCAGGCCGTTCCCTGCCTTTGGAGCTGCTCACCCTAGACCTTGACGCACTGGGACCAGGCTAAGCAGTGCCGTGACATGAGGTGTGTGTGATGCTGTGTGGCCACAGAGGGCAAGGCAGGTGTCACAGGGAGATGAGGGTGTGGCTGAGTCCTGTGTTCATCGGGAGCAGAGACCTTGTATGTTTGGATGAAACTGGCCTGGCGCATTTCAGGACAGTGGAGAAAGAAGAAAAGGAAGGGGTGTCTGTCCCCCAAGGGAGGTGATGGCTGCCTGACCCCAGTGGGGCGGGATCTCTGTCCCCGAAGGCCTCTGGGAAACATTTCCTAGGGGTGGGTGTCTCTGGCTGGCTGACGGATTTTACTTGCCTTCACTGGCTCCAACATGGGCCAGTGGCCCAGGCACTCCCTTTGGACTGAACAGATTGGGGACCCCTGAGACCGCAAGACCTCCAGGAGTGTCCCCGGCCACCCCATGCCGCGGGCTAGGAGCTGGCTTGGAGCTGGCTCTGACCCCTGCATTGAGTGTCTGGTGTCAAATCGTCACCCCCATTTCTTGCCCGCTCCCTGCTCTGAGTCCCTGTGGAGGGGACGACGTGACTCACTGTTGAGTCCCAGAGCTGGAGCGCCTGCTAGAGCAGGTGTCCGGTGAGAACAAAGAAAGGAATGAGGACAAGCGTGGGGGCAGGCAGGCGGATGCATTCTCCCCTCTCAGTAGGAGAGCAAAGAGCCTCTGTGTGGCCGACTGACCCCGCGGCCACAGCCCTGTTCTGGCCTCTGCGGCTGCGTGGTGCGGGTCTGCGAGCTGGCCGCCCCTGCGGGGCCTCCTTCCCTACCACCCTCACTGGTCCCTGCCTCTCCCCTGTGCCGCCGGCCATCGATTGCCATGGTTACCACACTAGCCCTGGCAGTCTCTGTGTGACATTTTGGGTTTATTTGCTAAATATTTGAACACTTGGGTTTAACCCTTTCTGCCTCAAAGAGGGCTTCCCTTCCCTGCTGCCCTCCTGGAGCCTGTGGGGCCTGCGTGTGGTGTTTCAGATGCCCACACTGTCGTTTGGTCACTTGGAAATGTCACCCTGTCTCATGTGCCTCGACAGGGCGCGAGCAGCGTCTGTTAGCAGGTATGAAACTGCAGCCCCGGGTGTGTTGAGACTTGCCCCGCCTGCATGGCCAGTGTGGCCAGTACCAGCCTGCAGAGTCAGCCCGCCGAGCTCTGGTGACTTCCAGGCAGAGGCCTCTCACCAGGTCCTCCAGAAGCTTCCTCAGCTCCAAGAGTCCGACATGGTGCGGGTGTCCTCTGCCCGTGAACCCTCGCGGGGCCCGATCTCTGTGTGAGCCTGGACGAGAGCAGGAGGGAGTGCCCCTGTCAGCCTCGGTGCTGTCCTCTGCGGAGCGAGCGGGCTAGACCAGATGACCTCTCGGGCCTCCGTTGGCATCCAGGATTCCATGTCCATAGGGCGCCCAGTAGTGGGGAGAGAAAGACCGAGGGAGGGAGCCGTGATGGGCCTGGTAACAAGGAGGCCTTCTGTGGAGCTGTCCAAGCAGCCTTGCCCTTCTGCCCGCCTGGCCTCTGCCCAGAAAGGGAGCGGACTCTCGCCTCAGAATAGCCTTCAACCTGAAGTAAGAAAAATCGCAGACAGTTCTTTGGCTCCAGCATCTTAGAGTTTAAAGGTGACTCTTGTTACGTCTCTTACAAGTATGAACTGGTCGGACATCTAAAAGCTTTTAGAATAATTGAAGTCAGTGACCGACTTCCCTTCCCAGTGCCAACTCCCAGTCTCCTTCCATGAGGACGGATGCCCATTTGCCACAGGCCCCAGGGGCGAGCGCCGGGCAGTACAGAATATCCCATGACCCTGTGGGGCCTGTGTGTGCTGCCCGTGACTTTCCCAGTATTAACCCGTCCCATGTAGTATCATTGTTGCCACTGTCTTCAAATGATGCTCTTCCCCGACTCGGCAGTCCTCTGTCAGGCCTGCGCAGCAGAGCCCCTGTGCTCTGCCTGGGTCCCGAGGCCACTGAAGCCCCCTGCCTGGGGCTGTGTGTTTTGAGAGCCCCAAGAGCTCCCAGCCTTCTCCCAGCCACCTCCGTGGCTGTCCCTGCTGTGCCAGTCACGGCGTGGGACATCATGGGGTTGACTGATTCTGAACAGCCGGCTCTCTGAAGATTAGGGGAGTTCCCAGTCCTCTGGATGATTGTCATTGGGTTGGACCACCAGGAAAATTCTGAGCAGAAGTCCCAGTGTCCCAAACGGTAGGACTCTCGAAAAAAGGTGGTAAAATCACCACTGGTCAGATTCTCCAAAACCCCATCGTTGGAGAAGACATGAACTGTGCTTGGTTATCTTTGAACTGAAGAATTCAGGCCAGCTGAGTCATGCAGAGCCCCGCTCCCTCTGAACACCGCGGATACGAACCAGTGGGGCTGTGGGAGGGCACTGGCCTGTGGTCTCTGGACGCTGGGCCACGTTGTGAGTCTGTTGCCTTAATGTGTTTTTATTTTTTATTTTTATCTTTATTTTTTTAAAGATTTTTTATTTATTTATAGACAGCCAGCGAGAGAGGGAACAGAGCAGGGGGAGTTCGGAGAGGAAGAAGCAGGCTCCCAGCGGAGGAGCCTGATGTGGGGACTCGATCCTGGAACGCCGGGATCATGCCCTGAGCCGAAGGCAGACGCCTAACGACTGCGCCACCCAGGCACCCCTTAATGTGTTTTTAAAAACATGTGGTAAAGCATACGTAACGCACCATTTACCCTCTGAACGGCTTCTAAGCCTACGGCTCCGTGGCAGTGAGTCCCCGCACGCGGCTGCGCAGCTGTCCCCACCGTCCACCCCCAGAGCTGACTTTGTCGTTTTGTATGTAACCTTATGCCACTTGATGGCCCATGGGCGTGGGCGCTCCTCCAAGGCCCCTGGCTCCTGCCAGCACGTCCTGCTCAGACCCAGATGCTTCCTTCCCTGTCCCAGCACCCTCATGGCCCGGGCCCGCGCTCCGATCCCAAGTTCAGGTTTGGAATGCGGTTTGGAAAGCCGCAAATGCCAGCGATGGCCCCTCCACTTGCTGGTCTCCTGCGTGCTGGGGTTGTGCCTTTGTGACCTCAGGGAGGCCTCGTCACAGTCCTGGGAGGTGGGTTCTGTCGTTGTCCCTGTTTTACAGGGAAGGCAGCCGAGGCCTCAAGGCCAGTGAGGCGCCCAGTGTCACGTGGCAGGTCGCCGTCCCCAGCCCTGATAGGCTTCAGCGTCTCGGGAGAGAGCTCCATCAGCAGACTGTGTCTCCCATCCCTGCTCCCACAGGGCCCAGAGGCAGCCCGGAAGTTGGGCTGAGCCAGGTGGGCTCCCCTCCAAAAGGGGCAACAGTTACCATGACTGCCCAGGGTGGGACCTCGGCCGGACCAGCCCGTGCTGCAGCAGCACCTGTCCCTCTGTCCCAGCCACCCCTCTAGGAGGAACCCCAGCCTCTGCTCTGCTCCATGGGGGCCCCTCTGCCTAGTAGAAGCCCTTTCTTTATCCTGCTTTCCCTGTTGTCCTCTCCTTGGGTCCCAGGTCTGCCTCAGGATGAGGCCTGTACCCTTAGGGTGGTAATGCCAGCCATCTGAGCTGGGACACAGCCTCCTGTCCCATCCCGTCCCTGTCAGGCTGGAGTTTTCCTGGCTGCCTGGCCGGGCCCCTCCTGGGTCTTCTTCTTTCCTGCCCCTGCCTTCCGAGGGGCCAGCTCCTGATCCTTGTGCCCACTTGCTGCTTCCCTGGACCCACAGTGTCCCTGCCTGTCCCCGGGCCCCAGAGCTAAGGCCTGCCTGGGGTGCACCTGGCCTTTCTTGAGACCCTGAGCCTTGGCCTGTCAGTGGCCTGGGGCGGGGGGCAGGCTTCTGCAGCTTCCTCTTTTCCCCCATACTTCCTCGTCCTTCTGGCTGTCCCATGGTAAGGGGCCAGCAGCCTCCCCCTCCAGGCCTCCTTGGTTGGACTTCCCAGGGTCTTCCCCTCCCCAGATGAAACATCCCCAACTTCCCTGGTGTGGTGAGGGGCCCTGTCTGCCTGGCCCCTGCTGCTCCACACTCGGCCCACTTGGTCTGCACCTGCCAAGGCCTGTGAGCTGGTCAGTACAGAGCGCCATGCACCTGCTTTCTTATTCTGTTCCTGCAGCCAAAGACAGTTGGCGCCGTTGACCGGCATCCAGCTGGTTAGTGAACATTGAATCTCATGTTTACGAAAACCTTCTGTCTGTCACAGAGCTGCTAAGACAGTGGTTCCATACCCCTGACCCTAGTCCCCTATCCTCGCTTGCATAGTTGGCTTTTTGGGGGAAAAGCCTCGTCTTTGGTTTGCCCTTTAGGCAACCCCCCCTTTGCTCAGCTCGTCCCTCTACCCTGTCTGGTCTTGTGTGTGTGTTCGGGGCCTCCCTGCTTCCTGTCCTCCTATGTTCAGTGAGCCTGACTACAATCACTTCATCCAAACCATTGATACAAATGTGGAACCAGAAATGGCATCTGGGAGATAATCTTCCTTTCGGTGGATTAAAGACAGAAGGAATGGAGAAAAAGGAATTCAAATATTTGCAGATCTTTCTTGTCCTAAGCATTCTGTGGCCTCCCCTCCGGCTGTGGTTTTAGGCTCCTCCCCAGCGCCCCCCAGCATAAGCTTGGCTCTGCATTTGCAGAGCCCGCGCTGCCTGAGCCGCGTGCCACGCAGGGGCCGGGCTGTGGGCGCGGTGGCCGCTGCATCTGCGCCACCGCGGGCGGGGCACCTGGCCGCCGCAGGACTGGGTGGGCACGGCGTTGCCCCCGCGGGCCGCATCACAGCGGTATGCTTCCGCAGCAGCTCCGAAGCCGCCCCCAGCCGCAGCCGCGGGGCCGTGACTGCCCACCTGTGGACGCTGGGGATCCGCGGCCAGCCGCGGTGGGGCCGTCCGCCAGGTGCAGAGCAGTCGCGGCCTCCGGCTCGGCTCCCCCAGGCCGCCCTGAGGGGCTCTGCTCTGCTGTGTTGGCGCCGCAGGCCCTGCCGCGCCCTGGCCTGTGTTCCCTCACTGTGCCCCTGGGGCAGGGCATAAATGCTCCCAAGGTTCGCCCCGGCCCTCTATGGTGCCTCTTGCCAGAATGTGCTGGAAACCTTGTTGGTTTGAGGGCAAAGAGAAATGACCACCACTGTGTGTGGAATTGGGGGGGAGGTAGTGGGCAGGGCGGTATTTGTCTTCCTGTGCTGTTAGAAATAGCAACTGTTCTCTACCTCCCCTGAGGACTGGACAAAAGGTGATTATTTCATTTGACACAGAGCTATTGAAGGTCTGTTCTGAGCCAGGCACCGCGGGGACGGCAAGGCCCCTGCCCTAAACGGGCTTGTGATCTAACGGGGAGATAAGCACTCACGTCTCACCACTGCCTTGGCTGCCGAGTGCTGGGACAATGGCAGACTGCGGGTGTGGTGGGCACAGCAAGGACCCCCTGGCTGCCATGCGGGCCGGTTGGGAAGGGCCTGCAGGGCTGGGCAGAGCTCCTGGGCTCGGGTGGGGTGAGGGTGCTTTAGGGAAGGGACCTGCTTGGGCAGGTGTGGAGCAGGGAATGGGGGGTGCAGGTGCCATGCGGCAGTGGTGAGAAGTGGGGGTGAAGGGAGCTGGTGAGCAGGAGTGGGGGTGGCCGGGCACCCACGTGTACATCAGTGGCAGCCCCCATCCATCCCTGTCCACCAGAACGGGCTCAGGGATGGGGAAGCCAGGGAGCTCGCCGCCCACGCATTAGCAAAGCATTGAGTAGGAGACTGGGAGGCCTCGCTCTCAGTGCTGACACCCAGGGAGTGGGGGAAGACTGGGGATTATGGTGGAGCCCCTGTCACTGGGGCCCCTCGTCCCAGGTCAGCACCTGTGCTGACACACAGCCCAGCGCGGGCTAGAGGAAGCGGTGACGGGTCTCCATCCTTGGAAGATCTGTAGGAATAAGGAGGGCAGCTCCCTGGTGCACTCCGGCTCACCAGTGAAAGCCACAGGAAATAAGGCTGCTGGCCTCCGCATCCTCCCTGGCCGGACAGGACCTCACTGGGAGCCAGGGCCTCGTGGGGCCTGCTCTGTCGGACCCACATCTAAAAAGATGTGGAGCAGGAACCGAGCTGGTGGGGCTTTACAAGAACCTTAGAGTTCTGCAATTTTGCTCTTCCCTTATTGTTCCCAAACTCAGCCGCGACCTAAGGATACACTGTTCCAAGCAGGCTGGAGACCCAGCTACCCAGGGCAGGGCCTTTGCGTGCTTGCAGCATTCCACCTGCAGGCTTGGGGATGCGCGGTGACCACAAGGCCACCCTCCCAGAGTGCTGGTGGATCGGGCTCCCGTCCCCGAGGCCTGGCTGTCACCTGCAGGGTCAGTGACATCACCCAAGGCTGGTGTGGGGTCTTCTCAGTTTGTAGCGGGCTTCAAGGGAGCGAACACAGGGAGATGGCTGTCCAGGAGCAGCTGCCAGGAGCAGGAGCTGCCGTGGCTCCTGCTGCCCGTGGCTCCTGCCGCCCATGGCTCCTGCTGCTCATGGCGGCTGCCCAGACACAGGCTTCCTCTCCTTCCTTCCCTCTGACCTCTCGTCGGCACGGTCTACACCTGCCTTGTTCCGGTTCCGCCCTCTCCTGCCGGCTCTGCTGGCTTGCTCGCTCCAGCCTTGCCCCTCTTTCCCATCTGAACACGTGGTGTCTGTCGCTGTGGGCTGGCTTCATGTGCGTGGCTTTCAAGCCGGATTGACAGGGCTGAGCCTTACAGCCAACACTGCCTGGCTCTGGACACAGACCCAGGAGGACGCCGAGGGCAGGGTTGCGCAGCAGAGAACATTCTGATCTGGGTGTCCCTTCAGGGTCAATTCAGTTCGTGGGGCTGGTGCAGCATTCCAGTGTGGTGGGAGTCCTGTATGCACGGTGGGGAGGGAGCGCGTCTTCCTCACCTGCCCGGTCCGCACAGGGGCCATGGGAAGCCCCCGGTGCCTGACCGTCATGCAGGACTGCGATGACCGCCGCTCGAGCCTGTGTGAGAGTTCTTCATCTGGCACCAGATTTCCTTCGGGCCTCTTTCTAGTCTAGTTGTTGGTGGTTCTCAGGGCTTCCACGTTTTTGTGGCTAGCACATTCCAAGGTGGAAATGCAGGTTAATAGTGTGTGCTATGTGTCCTCACGCTGCCAGGACCAAATCAATAGCGACTGAGGTATTAATTGGGCCTTTATGGACAGAAGGTGAAATGTGGGAGAGCAGAATCGAGTTGGAACCTCAGCTCTGCGGCTAACGGGCACGGCGGACCAGGCGCGGACGAGGCGTGGAGCTGCTCTCTGTCCGTGTCCCTGTCTGTGTAACGGGATCACAGTGGCCACACAGGAGCGCTGGGAGTGCCAGAACCGGGCACAAGGTGCACGACAGCCTGGTGCACAGCAGTGGGTGATGGATGTGTGGCTGTGGACCCTCCTGGCCAATGCAATCGCGGCTGCAAACCCAAGCCATCTGTCTGCTGGTCCCGCTCCTGCCTGCTGGAGGCCTGTGAGGTGGCGTCTCTGAGGCCCTGGTGGATCGATCCCTGGTGCTTTCTTAGCTGGTGGTCAGGAGCGCTCCCTGGGGACTCCCTTCCCACCCCTCCCCCGCTGCCGCCCCTCCCACCCCGTTTCCTGTTGTTTCTTGGGACAGTCAGGAAGCAGAGCCTGGTCCGTGCTGTGTTACTGGGCATCGCAGGGCTGTAGGAAGCTGCCTGCCCTGTCTCAGAAGGACTGGCCAGGCCCCTCCTGCCTGCTCAGTGCTGGTGCATGGGCCCGGGCCCCTTGGCCAGCTTGGGAGCTGGGGTGCAGAGCAGTCCCCGAGGGGATGGCCATGGTACACACAGTGACAGCAGCTAATCGTCACGAGGCATTAAGAGCAGAGCTCCATGTTTTCAGACTTCATCTCATTTAATCTTCACACTGCCTCCAGTTTCTTCTCGCTCATCCTGTATCAGTCCCCTGCAGCTGCTGTAACAAATTATTATCCATTTGGAGGCTGAAAACGGCACACATTTCTTGTTACGTAGTTCTGGAGGTCTGGAGTCCAAAATGGGTCTCGCCGGGTGGCGTGCCTCTCGAGGCTCCAGGGGGGCTCCGTCTCCTTGCCTCTCCCCACTCCCAGAAGCTGGCGCCTTTCCAGCCGTTCTCACACCTGATCGCGGACACCGATGCCTCTTGCCTCTCTCATGGAAGGACCATCACGTTGTGCCGACTGGATAATCCAGGATAATCTCCCCATTTTCTAGTCATCTGATTACCGTGCTAATTCCACCTGCATCCGTAATTCCTCTTTGCCTGTAAGGTGAACATATTCACAGGTTCTGGCGATTAGGATGTGGACAGTTAGGGGGCCATTATCCTACCCCTATCTGCAGATGAGGATTCTGGGTTAGATAACATGCCCAAAGTCATGAGCTGCATGGTCTGAAACCTGCCAGCTCTCTCCAAGGCTCTCCAGAAAACCAGAGAAAATGCACCCCCCAGGATGGCCCTAAATGGCAGGGGGAGTTTCCACACACCAGTTAATCTCTAGCGGAAGAGCCACTTCTCTGGTGAGACTCAGCACGCTCTGGACCAGTGGTCCTCAACTTTGGCTGTGTCACCCAGCAACCACCCTTTATTTATTTATTTATTTTTAAAAAGATTTCTTCCTCTCTTTCCTTCCTCCCTCCCTCCCTCCTTTCTTTCTTTCTTTCTTTCTTTCTTTCTTTCTTTCTTTCTTTCTCTCTCTCTTTTTTTCTTCCTTCCTTCCTTCCTTCCTTCTTCCTTCCTTCCTTCCTTCCTTCCTTCCTTCCTTCCTTCCTTCCTTCTTTCCTTTCTTTCTTTTCTTTCTTTCTTTCTTCCTTTCTTTCTCTCTCTCTCTCTCTTTCTTTCTTTCTTTTCTTTCCTGTGCAAAGGCAGGGAGGGGCAGAGGGAGAGAGAATCCCAAGCAGACACCCCCTTGAGTAGGGAGCCCCATGCAAGGCTCGATCCTACGACCCTGAGATCATGACCTCAGTGGAAACCAAGAGTCTTGGTTAATCATGAGCCTCACCGCTTTATCGACTGAGCCACCCAAGTGCCCAGAGCAATCACCCTTTAAAATAATGTTGGGACCCAAGTCCCACCCCAGGGACTGGATTTAATTGCTCCAGGGAGGCACTAGGCATAAGGATGCCCAGGCTCCCCAGGTGGTTCTATTTTTTTTTTTTTAAGATTTTTTGTTTATTCATTTGAGACAGAGAAAGACAGAGAGAGAGGCAGAGGGAGAAGCAGACTCCTCACTGAGCAGGGAGCCTGATGTGAGGCTTGATCCCAGGACCCTGGGATCATGACCTGAGCCAAAGGCAGACGTTCAACCGACTGATCCCCCCAGGCGCCCCCCACCCCAGGTGATTTGAAAGTGCAGCAGAATGTGGGTCATTGCTCGGAGCTAGTCCGCGGCCTGCCTGCCCCACAGGTGCAGCCTTACCTGACCATGCGGACACTCTCTCTTGCCCCAAACTGTGCTCTGGGGCCCTTGTCCTGAGTGGCCTTGTCTCCCCTGCTGCTCCCTTGGACCCGGCTGTGCACAGAGGACCCCAGGAGCGGGCCTGTTTGCCTCCTGCGCCTCTCAGACCCCTCTGCAGGGCTGTCTGCAGAGTCGAGTTTTATTAATTTCCCCTTTGCATGTTATATTTCTGTGAAGGGTCTCTCCTAAAAGATGCAATAAACTAGTTTTTAGGGCATCCTCACTGATGTGGGAATTTGGGGTTTGAAGCCAACAGCCAAGAAAGAATTCTTGAGACGTCTTTAGTGCAAAAAGGTGGTTTTATTAAAGCACGGGGACCATACCGGTGGGCAGAAAGAGCTGCACTGGGGTCGGGAGAGTGGTCCATTACAGACTTTCAAGTCGGGAGGGGGTCAGGGAGAGCACAAGCCTCCCAGGTGTTTCAGAAACAAGGTTTCCAGGCCCCCGAGGGGGCGAGCTATTGTTAGGAAAGGTCCTTTATCGCTGTTTAGTAAAAACTCAGTGTGAGACCCTTCGGGTGAACATCAGTGGGTCATAGCTTGGGGATGATAGCCAACATGCGTCTTGGGGGGTAGGGATAGAGGACGTTTCCAAAGGAAGCTCTGTTATGTTACAGTAGCCTCACAGGGTCCTGGGGGTTGGGCGAAGGTCGCCTTTTGCCCTTAGCAAAGTTCAGCTTGAGGCCCCTCGGCCTGTTTCAAAGACTTGTCACTGGGCTGTGGGCAGTAAGGACATTTCATTTTTTCTTTTGCCTTAGCTCACATGTCACTCATCACTCGTCAGTTCAGTTTGAGAGGCCGCGTGTGTGACGTCTGACTGGAGGTCGGACTCTGGAGCCCGGTGGCCAGGGTTCACATCCCAGGCATGCCAGCTCCTGCCCGTGAGCTTGAGGCAAGTTACCGCATCTCTCAGGGGCCTCACCTATACGATAGGGATAATCGTGGTCCTCACCTAGGGTTGGTGTGACAGTGAATGGTTTTATCTGTGTAAAAGAGATGAGACTGCCTGGCACACAGTAGGGCTATGTGAGTATTGCTAGTGTCCTTCTCTTAACTGAGCCCCGTTGGACTCAGTGGAATTCAGCAAACCCAGGTTACGTCCTTGGTGCCAGGACAGGAATGAGGACGATGTGCTCCCTGCCCTCAAACAGCTTGTGGTCTCGGGAGGGAGTGAGGGGTATTGAGAAGGGGATGGAGGGGAACATGTGGGCACCTAGTTGTAGAACAGTGTTGAGTGTGAACCGAACTGCCATGGGGTCATAAAGAGAGGGCCACCCATGACGTGGGGATCGAGGACCGTGGAGGGGAAGGTGCATCCTGAACCCTAAGCACTGATGAAATCTGACTGGTTTCCCGTCCACACCTCCAACTAGGTCTGTGAGCTGTGGATTCCGGTGAACCATGCTAGCACTTGCAAGGTGTGAGTGATTGAGTGGTGCCCACTTCCTGCTGCAAACGGCCCGGCACAGAGGCAGGGGCAGGCTCTCTGCAGGGACAGGCGCACAGCCCACTTGCAGCTCCCCTGCTTGCATCTGGAGTCCAGAGCCTCAGGAGGGAGGATGTGCCGTGCAAGTGAGGGGTGATCCCAGCGATGCACGGGCAGGGCAGTGGGCCCCAAACACTGCCAGGGGCAGGGACAGACATGCCCGCGTGGGGAGCAGGGCGGTGCGGTTGGTGGGAGAGGCACTTGAGGGAGGAGCCCCTCTGTCCCGTCTGCCCACGCGGCTCCCGCGCTGCGCTCAGCCTTGGCCCGCGCTGCCGGCAGCTGCGGCGATGGACCAGCTGTGGTAACAGCTGTTGCTGCCGCTAGGCTGTGCTCCCCCTGGCGTGCTTCCCAGCCCACTTGGCTGAACACGCTTCACACCAGGACTCAGCACTCCTCGGGTTCCAGCTGTAAAACGCACTCAGAGAAGGACGCTCCTGTCGGCCCCCGAGGACAGTGGGGTGGACGCTCGATAGGGTTGTAGGTGTTCTGGTTTTGAGGACAATCACCTGGCGCAGGTGGACAGAAGTGGATGAGCGTGTTTCTAAGAGCCGTCGCGGGAGCCAGGAGGGATACCAGGTCATCTGCAAAGTGACCGGTGTCGCTTCTGACCTGCAGCTCAGGGGTTCTAGTGTCGGAAACATTCAGATGCGCGTCTGGTGAAGCAGCCTGGCTGTTCAGCTGCAGCCCTGATGTGACTTGTCACCACAGGTTTGCCGTCTCCTGGGGCCTGTTTGGAGGCCCCGCCAGTCCCGCCACTGTGCCTTGCAGGTGGACACAGATGTCCCCTCTTCCCGGCCGAGTCTCTAGAGTCTGCACAGGGAAGGGGAGCCCTCAGGCTCATTGGTGGGCAGGCGCCAGGGCCCAGCCCGAGACCAAAGCCCAGTGCCCACAGCTGGAGCCGAGGCAGGCGACCCAGGGCTCCGTCCCCAACGGTAGGCACTTGGTGTGGCCTGGGAGAGCCTGAGCGGCCCCTGACCTGCCATGCGCAGTGGGAAGGGACCTCACAGAGAGGGGCTGGCTCTCCTAACAGCCATCCAGAACCACTCCCCAAAGGGAGGCCGAGGAGGTGGCCTCCGAGTGACCGCCAGAAGTAGGAGCAGTGGAGGTGGCTGGGGGCTGGCTGCTGGAGTTGGCACGCAGGCCACGCAGAGAGATTCGGGCTTCCTTGGGTTGAATCAGGTGCCCGGCTCTGGCTGGAGGGCTTCAGTCAACAGATCCCATCTCCTCTGTCATAGTCTAGGTATATGTTTTGCCTCCTGTGCTTGGGTTATAAATACTCGTCTGCGGTTCGTAGTCTTCTGGAAACACCTTCCGTGACATCCAGGTAAAGCCACTCCCCAGGCCTGGACTGTAGGCCCTGTGGTCACACAGCACAGACTAGCTCTTACTGCCTCCCCCTGCGTGTATGCAAGCTCTCCTCCTCCTCAGCCCAGAGCCAGCGAGCCCCGCACACGGGCAGGGCGCACTCCTCTCGCAGGCCTGGGTGAGCGCAGGGTGGCCAGCGCGGAAGAGCGCGGGGCCCATGCACACAGGCGTCCAGGCCGGTGGGCCTCTGCCTCCTCTTTGCTCTGGAGCCCTGGGCTAATTGCTTCAGCCCGTCTGCCTTGGTTCCCTCAGCTGTGAAGCGGGGTCCGTGGGGGGCTGCGGCCATTGGAACGTACAGAACGTGCTCGGCAGAGCGTCTGGCCCGGGGTGTGACTTCAGCGCAGTGACTGCTGTCAGCTCTGTTCCACGAGCGCCCGCACTCAGCAGGGCAGGTGCCCGTCCTGGAAGCTGCGAGGGGCAGGGGAGCAAATGCTGAGCTCTGATCTTGTCCCTGCTCTGGTGGGTGCGGCCCCGTCCTCTCCCCGCGGCCGCCACACGGCAAACAGAGCCCCAGAGGCCAAGGGCTTAGGTCACACATCCTCACGTCCTCATGGGGCTCGTGCCTCCAGCAGCCCTCCCCTGGCCCCCATGCTTGCTCCCGAGCCGCTCCCAGGCAGGCGTGCTTAAAAATAAGTCGCGAAAGTGGCATTTGTTTGAAGCGTAAGAGATGTCACTCAGAAAGGGGTTTTGTTCCTCCCGTGTAAAAGATGAGAAATAGCTTATCTGGTTAAAGAACTTTTTTAGTCGGCTCTTCTTTCAGGGGGCGGGAGCGAGCGTCCCCTGTCCTTTCGGCCGGGCTCCGGGGAAGAATGACTGTGGCTTCAGAGCCTCTCCGGGCGGGGCTTTCTCATTGATCTCTTTCCCTGGAGTGAATGGGTTCTACAGAAGCTGCAGCGAGATTTCCCCTAATGATCGTGGGCAGAACAGAATAAAAAGGGATTCTGGAGGTATCTTGGGACCTTAAGTGCTGCCACACGCCAACACTTCGTTTGGAATACAAAGGGCCTTCTCCCTTTCTCCCAAGATAAACGGTTTTCTTCAGTCAGGGACAGTGAGGGAAGAAGCAGGGCTTTCCACATAAAACCGAAAGACTGTCCCGGGGTGTGGGAAGGGTCTTCCCCCGCCCCCTTGTTCTGGACTCCCCTAGAGTCTCCAACAAAGGAGGCTGGAGGCTGGAGTCCCCTAGCCAGCTCGGTGCACAGAGTCATTACCTGTTTCTTCCTAACAGGTGTCTCTTGGGGAGGCCTGGAGTCTAGGGAAGGAATTCCTGCTTCCTGGGCACTCGGGAAGACCCGTTCTCAGACTGCCTGGCATCACAATCGATGCCAAGGAGGGGGTACCAATGCCGGTCTGCAAAGGGCTTTCCCTGTGGGGCCCGCGTCCTGGCCAGCTGTGACAAGGCCGGCTCTGGAGCTCTGCCCTGTGACCCTACATCAAACCCTGGCCCTTGGCGTTCACCTGCTATTGAGGGTTTGGGTCAGAAAAGCGCCCTGAGCCAGCTGTGACTGCCCTGTCTGTGTCCTGCGGTGGAGAGAGCCACCGCTCCGTGAGGACGGAGGGAGGCCGCCGTGGTGTGCCAGCATCAGCACAGGGCCCTGCCCCAGGACGGGTTCGATGGATACCGCCCACAATCGAATGGAGGAAGGATGAAAGAACTCACAGCTTCTTTGCCAGCAGGGGTGGCTGGTTCCTCGTCGGTCCAGGCCGTGGCCTGGTCTGCTGGGCTGGGTCAGGGCCACAGGGAGGGACAGGCTTTCCTTTATTTCAGAGTGAGCTGCCAATATGGCCCGTTTTGTAAGAACACAGCCAACTGTCTGGTCCAGGGTGAAAAGCCCCAGATGCCCCAGCCCTCAGAGCCATTTCAAGTGCAGCTGCACAGGGATTTTGGGGGCCTCTCCGGGGTCCTGTGCTCTGCGGCCTGGGGCAGGCCAGGACCAACCTGTGGTCAGCCGTGGGCTCCCTGTCCCCAGGGCACCTGGGTGCTCCAGCGGGAGCCCTGCGGGCTCTCCCATCCCTTCCAGCAGCCTCTCTTCAGGGCATTTACAGCTGAATTCCTACGTGACCCTGTGCAGGGGAGGGGACAGGACCCCTGGCAGCTCCACCGTGTGGGCCTGGAGTCTCTGGCTGCTCTGACCGGCTGGTTCACAGAGGCCGTCTACACCGGGACCCTGACCAGGACGGGGCAAATGCCCAGGCCTGCTGGGCACTCACCCAATGAGTAGCAGTGACCTTGAGCCTTTGACCCTATCACAGACGATGACCTAGGCTGTCCGCTGATTGCGCTGAGAATGGCGAGCACGTGGCTCTTTTCATCTCTGTTGGATGGAATTCACGGTCCTGTGATGGTGAAAGTCAGTGTGTGCGGTGCGCTTGGTGTGTGTGTGACCCAGCATATTAATGTAAGAGGAATACGTGGCCATGAGGGTCACACGACTGAGATCCCGTCCGCACAGCCCTGGCGAGGTCCAGGGACTGAGCACCTGGAGGAGGACCCCAGGGTCTGGGCTCTGGCTCTGCCCCTTCCTACCCGCTGGCCTCAGGCAAGGATGGTACGTTGCCAAGCTGGCTCTGCCGGCTGCTCCTCCTCCTCCTCCTCTTCCTCTTCCTCTTCTTCCTCTTCCTCTTCCTCCTCTTCCTCCTCTTCCTCTTCCTCCTCCTCCTCCTCTTCCTCCTCTTCCTCTTCCTCCTCCTCTTCCTCTTCCCCTTCCTCCTCTGCTCCCCCCTCCTCCTCTGCTCCCCCATCCTCCTCTTCCTCCTCTTCCTCTTCCTCCTCCTCCTCTTCCTCCTCTTCCTCTTTCTTCTCCTCTTCCTCCTCCTTCTTCTCTTCCTCCTCTTCTTCCTCTTCCTCCTCCTCCCCTTCCTCTTCCTCCTCCTCCTCTTCCTCCTCTTCCTCTTTCTTCTCCTCTTCCTCCTCCTTCTTCTCTTCCTCCTCTTCTTCCTCCTCCTTCTTCTCTTCCTCCTCTTCTTCCTCTTCCTCCTCCTCCCCTTCCTCTTCCTCCTCCTCCTCCTCTTCCTCTTCCTCTTCCTCTGCCTCCTCTTCCTCCTCTCCCCCCCTCCGCTCCCCCCTCCTCCTCTGCTCCCTCCCCTCCCTCCTGTGGACTGAACTGCTGGCAGCTGTGAGGTGTGCAGGCAGGTCCCCCCGCCCCCGCCCTCTCTCTCACTCCCTCATGGGGATGACGCTTCCCGCAGAGGTGGCCCCCGAACTAGCCGTGTCTCTGTGCAGGAGTGAACCTGATGGACAGTCCTGAGTCTGGGGCCCGGGGTCGAAGGCTCAGCATGGTCTTCAGTGTGGGAGGCATCTAGGCAGAGGCTCAGCTGTATTTCCTGCCTTGTTGCTTGCTGTTTCTGGGTACTACTAGTGCCCTCCTGTCTGTGAACAGGGACGATGACACCCCCAGGCTGCGGTCGAGATCTGCCCCGCTAGCCCGAGCCAAGTACCTGGCGTAGGTCCATGCCTACCTGTTTCCTCCCTCCCTCCCTCCCTTCCATCCTCACTTCCTCACCTCCTCCCTTCCTTCCTGGGTTTTCAAGCCAGGTCCAAGGCTGGTAAGCCTTGGTGACCCCACCAGGCCTGATGCTGTGCAGCCAGGCCGATGGGGCAGGGGCTGGGGCTTGGGGAGGCTGTTGGTGCTCCCACACCCCCCTCTTCCCAGCAGGTGTACCCGGGCCTCTGGTTTCTTTTGCGTGGTGACCGTGGAGCTGAGGGTTACACACATAGGCTCTGGTACTGGGGCTGGCTTTTCCGTGTGGTCCTGTCCGGGCCAAGTCCATGTGGAGCCAGAGAATCCTGGAGAGGGCCTCAGGGATCACCTTCAGACCACCCTCCTCACTGAACGGAGGAGAGACTGAGGCCTCGGGGGGAGGACACTCACCCAAGTCCACGCAGCAAGTTACAAAGAGTTGTTCCAGGCCAGAGCTGGGCTTCCACTCCAAGTGCTCAGCCATCCAGGTGTCCGGGCGTCCGGGTGTCCAGGTCGGACTGACCACCACCCCCTGGGCTTCTGCCACAAGCCAGGCGTTGTGCTACATTCAGTTCATGCCCCATTCAGCGCATTTCCAGGCACTGGGGATACGATCATGAGCATGACGGGTAGATCCAGCGCTTCCGGCCTGAGGGGAGGGACAGGGACAGGCAATCGTGAGAATCAGGTGAGCCACTGTAAATTCAGACAAGGACAATGAACAAAACTGGGCAGTGGTGAGAAGGGGGGCCGGTCAGGGGGGCTTCAAGGGGAGCCTCTTTGAGCTGGTGACTTCGGTGTCGTGAGATTTACTTCTACCCATGTACCTCCTTCCCCATGTAATTTAATACTGCCTCTCAGGAGACTGAGGCTCAGAGGGGTTCATTAACTTTCCCGATCACCCAGCTGGTTCGTGGAGGAGCCAGAAGTGGAGCCCTGCTCTGTCTGCCTCCAGAGTCAGGGTTCTTCCCCTGTCTTTGATGGTCCCCAGGAACCCACACAACCCTGCCCAGGTGTGCGTGGTCATACGTAACCACTTATCTGAGCATTAGAAGACCCCAAGGCAAGGCCGTCCCTGCCTCCTATTCTTGGGGAAGGGATGGGGTGGGCACGCAGGGTGGCCTTCCTCCCTCTTCTCTCGGGACTGGCCTCATCGGTCATGAGATGGCACTGTCCAAAGAGCAGCTTTTTCAGGTCACAGGTTGTCCCAGGCTCTTTATGAAGCCAGGCAGAGCAGCCCCTGCTTACACGCACACCAGGCTGACATGCCAGAGTCCCAGCTCCCAGGTGCCTTCTTCATTTCCCAGTGTAGTCCCTCTTTTGACTCCAGTAGCTTTCGTTCACCGCGAAAGCCAACCACAGTCAGAAGCTGCATCCTGCCCTCTGCGTGCCTGCCCTTGGTGGACTAGCGCTCAGAGCAGGGGCACACCAGGCCGTCTGGGTGGTGTCGGTGCACCAGGGGGACTCGTGCCGGGCGGGGCCTCATCCCCCCTCCCCGCCCCCCAACTGGGCGCCCAGGCCCAGACACTGATGAACTGGTGCTTTATGGACACAACAGTTCTCGAAACACGACTGTCTCCTAAACTGCAAATTTATGACCAGTTCACTGTGAGCCTTTGTGGACAGATAAATGGTAGGCTGGGCGCGCATGCACCTAAATTTTTCAGTCAATTAGAAATTATATCTAAACACCTCCGTGTGCGTGAGAGCGTGTGTGTATGGTGGTGTCAGCCACATGGCCGGCACTAGCCTGGCGGATGGGGTACGGAGCCGTGAGGAGTGCCAGCTCGGCCCTCAGCCTGCTCGCGGGCGGGGAGGGATGGCGCTCCGGACTGATCCCAGGGAGACGGACTGACCGCAAAGAGCTGTGGGGACCGGAATTCAGAAGAGGGAGAGGGGCTGAGGGTTCAGATAGGAGGTGGAGACCAGGACAAGGGTCCTGGGGGGCTCTCAAGACTTTATGAGCTCCCTGGCATTGCTGAGCCTGTATCTTCTATGATAGGACACCACATGCTTGTGGCACTCGCGGTCTCCACCCGTCTCCCTGCGCTGGGTCTTCCGTGCATTGTTAGGGGGCCTCTGGCCAGCACCCCTGCCTTCTCGTCCCCCCTCACGCCCCCCCCCAGTGCTGCCAAGGAATCCAACAGACACACGCACCTGACTTTCTTTGTCCTCATCCGAGAACCCTCAGCCCTCACTGTCCTGCAGTGTGGCATCTGGGGCCCTCCAGGAGCTGGCCCTTCCCGGCCCTGCTCTGCAGTCACACGTGGGCCAGTCCCGCCAGAGTTCCCCGCACCGGGCCCTGTCTCTGAGCCTTACCTCGGACCACCCCTCCTCACCACTGCCCTCTGCACCACACGCTCCTGCCTCGGCTGTCCCAGGCGGGGAGTCCCCCAGCCTCAGGCGCACAGACCTGTTCTGCTGCAGCTTTTGGGAATAAATCACTCCTTGTTCGTGTGACTGTCCCTCTCTGGGGAGTTCTTTGGGGCCTTCGAGGCGCCTGCTTCCCTGAGCATCCCCCTCCCATGCCTATCCAACAGATGAACGATCTGCCACTCCCACTGTCCTTTCAGATGTTAGCTGGGAAGGTCCCGCAGCTGAGCCTCCCCCTCGAAGAAGCCTTCTCCTTACAGTGTGGTCAGCAGGCAGGGCCTCGTCACGGTCCCTGCAGAGGGGGCCCTGCTGTGTGCTCTGTCTTACCTGTCCTCATATGTTCACAGAGGGCTTTCTTTCAGGCGCTCAGCCTAGGGCAGCCGGGTTCTTTCTCAGAAGCCAGTCAGTGAAGGGATGGGGCTTCCGGATCACAAAGGTGACCCAATGTCAGAGCGTTTGTATAACCGACAGCCGCACAAGTCCTGAGGCCACGTAGACGGGCCCTGGCCGTGGCAGGATGTCGTTCGCACAGATTCCATGAGGGTTTCAGAGAATGTTCTATGAGACGCATGAGTGACCCAAGGTGGCACCTGCCTCATTAACCAAAGTGAGGGCTACTCACAGAGCCGTCCAGCTGTGGGGACCCAGCCATGACCACTCATGGAACAAACGGCCTCCCTTGTGACCCTGAGCACATGCCCGCAGAGACGGGGCAAGAAGCAGCTCTGTAGGTCAGTGTGCAGCGTTCTCCTGCATCCTCAGGGTGGGGCCGGCCAGCACAGGACAGGCCCACCGCTGAGGCCGGTGCTGCACCCACAGCAGACATCACTAATCGATCCCCGCATTCTTTCTAGATGAGCTCAGATGTCTTCCCAGAACTCTTCTCACAGAGCTCTCTGGGCGCTGGCCTCGTCTGGGGCCGACATGAGAAAGGAGCCCAGTGTCGGCTCCTAAGCTGGTGTTTCCTCTTCCTGCTGCCCCTCGGTGCCTGGCGCCCAGTCTCCGACCCGCTCCTCCTGCCCCGCCCACCCCGGCCTGAGCACTCGCTCCACATGGGCCTCCATGCAGCTGGATAGCCTGGCCGTCCGGACCCACGTCCGTGTCGGCCGCCTCCACCGTCTGAGCCTTTCCTCCCAGCGGGCCCAACCCAGTTCCTCGCTCTGAAAACAGGTGCTGCAGGAAAGGCCTGAGGCCTGAGTCGCGGACACAGAGGACCTCACGGGGGCCCCGCCTGGGCTTCATTCATCGGCCTCTTTATTAAGCACCTAGTGTTGTGGGTGGGCTCTGGGGGGACAGCAGAGGCAGAAACTGATGTGGTCTCCATCCTCAAGCAGCTGACAGCCTCATAAGGGGCAGACCTTGGTCGGGTAGCTGCACGAGTAACCGTGGGACTGCACGGGAGAAGTGCCACCCGGAGCCCAGGATGGACCGGCTAATGGGGACGAAGAGGCACCAAACTAAGGGAAGAGTGTTGTAAGCTGGGGGAGCAGCACTCAGAGAGGCCGCGTGCCAGCAAGGAGGGCTCGCCGGCCTGGAAGGTGGCCAGTGTGGCTGAAGTGGAGAGTGGGGACGGGACAGGACCCACAGAGGGGGTGCGGGGAGGGTCCACCCGCGGGGCCTGCAGGCCCTGAGCGGACAGATGACTGGTCCTCATCCGCACGACAGAAAGCCCGGAGCAGAACCACGGCTCTGTGCCTGCGGCTCCTGGGACAGGGCCTCCCGCATGTCCTCGGTGGGCAGTGAAGGCCCACAGGTAGGGAGCGGCGGGCCCCCGGGGCTGGCCTGGTAACCGGGGGTCTTCGGCAGCCCCTGACTGAGTCAGCGAAGGTCCTGCTCTGGTCCTTCGTACAGGTATTTTATGCAGGAGTTTTGTCTTCTATTTCTGCCCCCGCCCCCTTCACAGTTTGGGTAGTAGTTCCCACCTCTTGAATAAGTTACAAGACTTAACACTGATTTGGTGCTTGCTTTCTTTATTATGAGTATTATTAATGATTTATTGAAAATGTAAAGTTCACATTAGCAGCTGCCCTGAATGGTGACCCTCTCATGTGGTTTATACCTTTCACATGGGGTCTGTCATTTCCCAAGCCTGTGGCTTTGTCTGTTGGCTGCCACCCTCTCGGGCTGCCCCCACGGCCCCCCTCCCCCTCTGCGGTAGGTGCGGGCGTGGAAATCCAGGTGTGAGCTTTGCAATGTCATCCTCTCTAGGGAGCAGGCATGGGGCCCCCGGCTGTGGTGCAGGTGCGCGCTTCCCCCAGCCCTGGGCCTCGCTGTGGGCAGACACCCAGGCAGCTGCCAGCTGCCAAAAACCTCCCTCGTTTTGCAACTCCGACTTCCCGTTCACTGGTGTGCGTGTCTGACACCTCACTTGGCACGTGGTTTATCAGCTTTTAAATAGCCCCTTCTTTCTGGATTGAACTGTCTGTGTCCATTTGGAACGGGCGGACTGCTTCTAGGTGCTTGTGCTGAGTGTGTCCTGTGCGGGATGGTTTTGGGTCGGGGGCTCCCTGCTCCTGCAGCAGGGCCAAGGACCGTACCCAGGGAGCTGCCCGTGACCTGGCTGGAAACAGAAGCGATGAGGAGGTCTCCTGAGATCCAGCTGAAGGGGGAGGTGCTGTACAGAGAAGCCTTTCGTTTTGCTGACACCTTCAGGGACAGAAAAGGTCTCAAAATTCTCCCTGGATCACAGGCAAGGAAAGGTCCTTCCATCCAAACAGACTGGAAAGGACTTTCTTTCCCAGATGGATGGGTCTGGATTCTATTTAGAAAATACTTCCCTGGAGGGAATTTCTCTACTGTCCCTCCTTCCCCTCCCCCTGCAAGGTTTGGCATCTTTGTAACCAAAATCCCCGTTGCTGTAGTTAAACCCTCTTAGGGACCAGTTAAACTGGAATAAAGGATGGATACAACAGAACGTGCAAATTTCCTCTCCTTTTAAAGAGAACTATGTCTCATGGATATTACCTGAATAAACTCATAGGTTCATTATTGCTTCTCTGGGATTGTAATTGGGAAGGGCGCTTGCAGAAATCCCTGTGAAAATCTTCCGTGCTCTGTGTGGGGAGGGCAGGTCCTACCGGTTTCCTGTGGAACATTCTGGTTCCCATTGTTACCCTGTATTTATAGACCGGGCTCCACTAAGAGCCCACCTCCTCCTGTCGCTGGATGAAAGGCTATTTCACACGATTCCCCGGTGGGGGGAGGGTCTGGCTGTAGGCGCAGCACAGGTTGGGGGGACGAGAAGGGTGACCCTTCTGTGGAGCCGACCCTCCACAAAGGGACGCCCGTTAGCAACATCGGGCAGTTCCCTTTCCAGACCCCACGGTGGAGACGGGACTTTCGCTCCTCCACCTGCACCCCACTCCCAGTTCTGCACCCCCTGTGGCCCACCTCCGTGGGTGGTTACCTCCACCCGCTGCTCTGGCTTGGGTTTTCTTGCAATCACGTCGTTCCCCTGCTACCCACCCCCCGGCCCCGCGGAAGGATGCCTTTACGGACGGGATGTTCTTAGATGGTTGGTAGGTGTCTGAGAGGCTGGCACGGTGCCCGGAGGGATGCGAGCCAAGTCTTGGAGTAGGTTTGGTTCTTTCTGCTGAGTCCCTGTACGCCGCAGGGAGATTCAGAAAGCCTCAGGTATCTTATAACCCCATTCGTTTGGCAACAGGGGAACACGACTGTCACAAAGCCGTGCACTTGCAGCCACGGGAGAGGCATGGCGTCGCTCTCAAGTTATGTGCAAGATTCCCATCGGAGCGCCTGCTCCCTTCCAAGATCCATCTGAAGGCTGGGCAAGAGCCCTCGTTCTCTCTCACAGCAGCATCCGGACTTCTCATCCTGTCTGCCTCCACCCCCCTCCCCGTGCTCAGGGCTTCTTCGATTGTTTTTGTCTTTACGTGTGGGGTAGCTGTTTAATCGGCAGAGTGTAAGGCTTCTAGAAGTGCCGGCCCCCCACCCCCGCCCCGGTTCAGAGGTCACGGGCAGACGGCTGTGGAGCCCCCCTCGCACGGGCCACAGGAAGGGACAGACACAGCCCTGCCTTGCCTGGACTCTCAGATTAAGCAAGTGGTCCTTTTTTTTAAATTGTGGTAAAATACGCGACTTAACGTTTGCCATCTTAACCATTTTAAGTGCCCGCTTCAGGGGTACCACATGCGTTCACATGGTTGTACAACGACCACGGCCGTCTGTCCCCAGGACCCCTCACTCTGCAAAACCGAACCCCCGTGCCCGTCGGACACTGACTCCCGGCTCCTCCTGCCCCAGCCCTGGCGGCCGCCACCTCCTTTCTGTCTCTGCGGGTCTGACGACTCTAAGTCCTCAGAGCATCACGTGTTTGTGTTTATTGTGACGGCGGGAGGGGGGCGTATTTCACTTAGTGTAACGTCCTCGATGTCCGTCCATGTTGCAGCGCCGGGTAGAGTCTCCCTCCTTCTCAAGGCTGAGCGACGAGTCTCTACCACGTCTCGCTCATCCGTCCATCCATTGGTGGCAGGTACTCGGGCACCGTTTCCACCTCTGGTTTTCGTGAATATAACTGCGGTGGACACAGGGGCACCAATATGTCTTCAGGAGTTTGCTCTCGAGACGGAGCCCCCTGAACGGGGTGCCTCTGAACTCCCAGGAAGGTCTGCAAATGGTGGCCTGTGAGTGCGTCTTGTGGGGGGCAAGTCTAGAGCCCTCGTCAGGTTTTCGGGGGGCTGGGGTGCCAGAGGGCTCGTCTAGAATGCAGCAACATCAGCGCCTGCTTCAAACCCCCGAGGCACCGCACACCCGCGGCCGTCCAGCGGCGGGCACGGGCGCAGCGGCCAGTCCTCCCCATCTATCCTAGCTGCGCCCCTGGCCGCCTGGGTGACCCTTGGCAGCTCATGGACTTCTCAGAGGCTCAGCCTTCCAGTCTGTAGAATGACAACACCCTCCAGCATCTTCTGAAAACTAAGCTCACATAAAAGCACGGTGTGATGGGCTGAGTAACGGCCCCCCAAGTACCCAGGCACAGTCCCTGAAATCGGCGAGTATTACCTTAGGTGGCAAAAGGGCCTTAGCAGGTGTGGTCACATTCGGGATCTTGAGACAGGGAGATAATGCTGGATTTTCCGGGTGGACCCTAGCGGTGGTCAGAATGTCCTTTCAAAAGGGAGTCGGAGAGGAAGTGCGAGGTGTGGGAACTCCCCGGGAAGCAGGAGGGGCAGGAAAGGGCATGGAGCGGGGGCCCCAGGAGGGTCAGGCCTGCCCACAGCCTTGGCTTCAGTCCCGGCAGGCTGATTTCAGACTTCTGATCTCTAGAACTGCGGGAGCAGAACTCGCGTCGTTTCAGGTCCTGACTTTTGTGCTGACTTGTTACAGCATCAGTGGAAGCAAATATACATGGACTCTGGAGCCAGACGGCCTGCGCTGGGTCCAGGCTCCACCACTGCCCAGCTGCGTGACCTTGGGTGACCTTGGGCAAGCCACTAACTCATCCTGCCTCAGTCTCCTCGTCCTTAGATTAGATGATAACAGGGCCCACCGCATCGGGTTTTTTTTGGGGTTAAAGGCACTGGTGTTTGCGGAGCGCTGAGAGCCATGCCTGCAACCCGGTGCGGACTGTGTCCTGTTCGTCACGTCATTTCCCACCAAGCCCGCGGTGCCGGCTGACGGGAGCCTGGCGCCCAGAGTTGCCTCGGCCTCGTCGGCGGCTCCAGGGTGCCCGCGGCACCTGTTGAGGGAGGCCAGCGTGTGCGGCTGTCCTGGTCCACAGGACCGCGGGTGCCTGACGGCGCCCCGCCCCCCCCACTTCCCAGTCTGCCTTGATGCGCACACCAGAGTCAGGTGGGAAACTGCGTCTCAAAGGTCAGCAGGCTCCTTTTCCTTAGGGACTCTCAGAACCTTCAGTGTGCACACGAGCCCAGTGACTCTCCGGGAGACATTTCCAAACATGCGCCCTGGGCCCCCCTCCCGTGGCTAGTGCCCACAGAAGCCCCGGCCTGAGGCAGCCACAGCAGGAGGTAGGACGGGCCATCTGAGCAGGAGGGGCAGAGTCCTGTTGGCCCAACCTGGGAACAATCTAGAAAACACAGCTGCTGCTGTTGTATATACCCCCCCCACACACACACAGTCAGAAAGGATTATGGGCAGACCCCTATCTTCAGGGCCTGGGGCCAGCCTCAGTGGCAGTACCCAAGCCCCCAGCCCCGAATCCCTACCATCCCCCGCTCATGCATTGCCCTGAGGACTCCCAGGCACCCCCCAGGCCCGAGCCCCACCAGCCCTCCCCCCCGCCCCTTGGCCACCTCTCAGGCTTAGAGCCGCACATACAGGTCGCTGTGGTCTGCCTACCAGAGGACAGCTGGGGAAGGGGCATGCAGGCCGTGGAGGCAGGCTCAGACGAGGAATTCAGGGTCCTGGATATCCGAAGGTGGCCGGCAAGGTGGGGAGGACACGGCTCTGTGGACCTAAGGAGGTATGGAGCATGGCCCTCTGTGGGGGGGACCTGGAGCAGGAGCCCCAGGGGTCTGCGTCCAGGGCGGTGCCAGGAGTGGACGTGGAGCAAATAGTGCCCGCCCTTCTTCCGCCCCTCGACGCCCAGCTGGTCACCTCCACAACCTCATCTTTGCTTGTGCCCGCTGATTTCCAAGCCCCCAGCTGGGCAAGAACGTACGTCCTCGTCTCCACCGTGCCCCGTGGGGCCTGGCACACAGTGGCCAAGTCCCCCATGAGGCTTCACCACCAGCAGCCACGTGGTGACTGTGGCCCCTGTGCTTGTCCCTGCCCTTCCCTCCTGAACGGGGAGAATGCTGGAGTGAGATTTATGTCCGCAGTTGGGAGGAAGGCCACCTCCTCCCGGAGCCCAGGCCTCTGGCCGCTTGGGTGGGTGGGCACGGTGGCCTTCCCTGCCCGTAGCCTGAGTGCGCCCAGGCACCAAGCCTCGAAGGAGTTCTTGTGGAATTCCTTTACACAGGGTGGCTTGGCCAGACGGGCTGTGGGGCGGTGATGACACTGACCCGGGGTGGCCTTTCGAGGGGAGCCCAGCCGGGCTTTGTTCCTGGGCCTCAAAGCGCTCTGTGGAGGACGACAGGGAGGGAAGGGCTCAGGAGACTGATGTCCCTCCGAGAACGACCATGAAACGTCCCCACTGGGCTCAGCTGGTAGGTTCCCCGGGGCAGTTCTTCGCAAGAAATGCTTTCTTGGCATACTGAAAGCAGTAGGAGCTTTCACCCAGTGTTCTCGCTGTTACAGGGAAAGAGCCATAGCTTCCCTGGTTCTTAGCCCGCATCCTCGTCCTCAGGGCGCCGGCACTCACGGCGGGGACCAGACAGCCCAAGGGCTCGCCCCGTCCACGTGCGCGGACGGCACCCGGAGGTTTGGCTTCTACGTGCTGCTGTTTTTTTTTTTTTTTAAAGGACTCACACAGTACCCACTACACTGCGGTTTTCACTTTTTACGTAATATTGTAGCACGAATATTTCCAACGTCGATACCCATCGGTCCCCTTCGTTTTTAAAACCAGCTGCCGGTGGTTCCGCAGTGTGAGTACTGTGACCTATGCGGCTGTTCCTCGGATGCGAGTTCAGGTTGTGTCCTTGCTGGCTTTCTTCTTTCTTTTTTCTTTTTCTTTTTAATTATTAGCACTTGTTATTAGCAATTCTCTTTAAATACTCTGGTTTCTTTATCTTGCACACATATTGCAAAAGACGATTTTGTCTCGGGACAGTTACAGAAATGGTGAACAATTAAAATGTTTCCCTTTAGAGTCACAACGACGTCGTCCCCTCTTCAGAGAATTTGCCACCATCTGCACGTTCACTGGGGCGGCCCGCGTTTGCTGAGCCTGTGCATGGTGGCCTGTGTGTGTCCTGCCCAGAGGCCATATGTCCTCCAGGAGCCCCGTGGGAGCGGGGGTGGGGGTTGGGGGGGCAGGCTCAGTGACAAGCAGCTGCAAACCTCTGGTCCCGCGGCTTGGGTTGGGGCAATGTCTTACTAGATGAGAGTGTGGATTCCAGGTTCAAATCCTGTCTCCACCGCTCACTCGCTGTGCGGTCTTGGGGATGTCAGCCCTGTAAACGGGGGGCCGCTGTGAGGACTAAGACGGACCTGGGCCAAGCCCAGGCCAGCACTGTCCACCGAGCAGGACAGCTCCCCTGAGCGGAGGGCTTGCCGGTTCCCCAGCTGATGGCATTTCAGTCATTTGGGGAACAAACACTGCCCCCCATCACGAGCACCTGGTCCTGACCTGGTTCCTCACTCCTCCGGTTGCAGAGAGATCCAGAAGCTTCTTTATTTTTAGCAAACATGCCCCCTGAGCCAGGATGAAGGACCCCCTGCGCAGTAGTAAACAGGCCCCGGGAGGGCACGGCTGTTCCGCACGCGCTCGGCAGAAGGGGTTCCTGTGTCAAAAGCAAATGGAAACTATCAGAAACTCCCTGTGCAGAAAACAGTTCTTCTCAGCCCGATGCAGTGGGTGCTCAGGAACCTTCTCACCCCCTGACCCGCCAGAGGCCCCCGCTGGCCCGGCCTGCATGGACAAACCCCAGGACGCGCAGCCTGGACGGGACACATGCTCAGGGTTGTCGGCCCCGGCTTGGGAGCCTGGACTTGCTCCTTGCTAACTCTGTGGCTTGAACACGTTACTTAACCTCTCTGTGCCTCGGTTTCCCTATCTGTATAATGGGAACAATGACACCTATCCCAGAGACCTGTTCAGGGCTAAATGAGGTAATGCCCGAGCACAGGGAGGGTGCAGTACGTGGTGTCTGGTGTAATGGGGGACGGAGATGGCCGGCACCCCGCTGCTCCCGCCCCATGTCCCCCGAAGTCGGGGTTAGCACTGCAGACCTTCCCTGGCTACTATTTGAGGATTGGCTCTGTGGTGGCATGGGGCACAGGGCTGGGGAGTCCCAGGGAGGGCACCCGACTCTGCCTGCAGAAGGAGAGACTTGATCTGGGTCCTCCGCGGTGAGAGGAGTGCCTTGGGGAGGACGTGGACAGGAGGGAGCCGCTCATACAGAACTCAGAGGGACACAAGTTCTGGGATCGTGAGTGACTCGGGTTGGCTGGGACGAGATGCCAGGGTGGCAGGGGGGCCACGTGGGGCCATGTGGGGAAGGGCCCCCTTGCCAAGTATAGCTGGGAGGTCGGATTGGCCCCTGACCGCTCTGGGGAGCCCCCGAAAGCCTCTCTTGGAAGGGAAGTGGCTCCGTCTGGTTTGCGTTCTCCATCGTTGCTCCAGCAGCAACGGAAGATGGAAGATACCAGGCTGTGGCCACTGGAACCCAAGGGTGGGCCCCCTGCTCGTGCTTCAGGTAGAATTGGGCACAAGCTCCCGCCCCACACAAGGCCGTACCTGGTGTCTCCCCAGAGGTCTCTGGGGACCCTTGGGAACTCCGTGTCTCTCTTGGCAGCTCCTCTGGTGACAGACTCCCACTGAATTCTCAGCCCCGTCCTGCATGTGGGGACCCCTGCGGGCACCGGTCACCTCCTGGGCCCTTCCCCCCAGGACCCATGATCGAGGCCTTGTCTGTGCTCGGGAGCAAGGGCCGGGGGTGACGTTGCCGGTGGCACGACCGACAACATGGCCTTGAACTCGTGACTCTTCCTGCCTCCAGGCAGTGACAGCGGCTTCTCAGGGGGCTCTGCCCTCCCACCTGGGCCAGGTGCTCTTCAGCCACCACCGATCCTCCCCTCCTGACCCCCCAGTCTGCCACCCCCAGCCTCCAGCTCGCCCGCTCATTTCTGGGACAGGCCATGTAAGGCCGGTGTAGGTCTGCTCTGAACCACCCCAGCCGTGCCCAAAGGAATCCTCTTCATTAGCAAACATGCTGGGGGAGGGGGATCTCTTCCCACCGGGGGCTCCACCATCAGATCTACGCACCAGAGGGGCTGGGCATGATCGGGAAAGGTGACAGGAGCATGTCTTGTGGAAATGAAAGTGCTTGTCTTAGCTCCACAGAGGGAGAGCAGTGTGGACGGCTGACCGGCACGTGGGGCTCCCAGAGCGCTGCGGACCTAGCCCGCGGTAGCCGTGTATTGATTCTGTGGTCAGTGAAGATTCTTCGCGAAGAAGTGGCCTTGAACTTTCCTTACGAGGAGCAAAGTAAAACTCAGACTGGCTGGTCCCTGACCTAGTGGGTCGGCAGGTGACGGCGAGGGCCCGGGGGCCTGGTTTGGCCTTCACGGGTTTTACGGGAACACTGTGGCTTCCTCGCAGGGGACAGTGCGTGCAGGATCACCTGTGCTGGCCCGCGGTCGGGCTTCTGGCACACGGGAACACACGGGAACGTTGCTGTGGGCCACATCGCGTCCCCCGCACGTCTGTATGTCGAAGCCCTCACCCACAATGTAACTGTATGTGGAGATGGGGTCTTCGGGAGTAATTAAGGTTAAACGAAGTCTCAAGAGCGGCCTAGCAGATAGGACCACTCAGAAGACCAGCAGTGTCCTCTAGGCCTCTGCCGCGTGGGGGAGGGGCGCTCGCCAGAGCCTGGCGGAGGCTGCTCTGTCCGGGGCTCCCGGCCGCTGGGCGATGACCGAGCCGCTCAGCTGTCTAACCTCTGGTCTGTGGTGCTTCGTAATGGCCCCCAGGCTGGCTAACACAGACACGCATTCAGCCCACAGGCCGTCTGTCTTCAGGGAGTGGTGACCAAGTGTCTGTGGCCCTGCTGGGCGTGGGCTGGTGGCCTCCCCGTCCCTGGATGCAGCCCCCGCCATGGCTTCCGGGCCCCATCTGCTGCCGCCCTGGCTTATTTCCCACGTTGGCCTTCTTTCTTTGTTCTCTCAAATGCTCCCAGCCCCACCGTGCTGGGGGCCTTTGCACCTGCTGTCCCCGCCTGTGCCATGTGTCCTTGCAGGCTCACCTTTCACAGGTGTGCCCCTCAGAGAGCTGCCTGGGTGGTCTGCCTGGGACTGCACTCCTGCAGCCAGGCTGCTCTCTCAACGCCTCTGCCCTGTCTTAGTTCCCTCCGACCAGGCAGGTGCCCTGAAGTTCACCGTTTACCTGTTTATTTTCTGTTTTTTTTCCACTTGAATGTAAGCTCCCTGAGGAAAGAGGCCTTGTCTACTTGTCCCTGCTCTATCCCTACAGCTTAGCATGGAGGCTGTCACATGATAGGGACTCAACCCATATTGAATGAACGATTGAATGAATGAATGAATGAATCAATCAATCAATGAACGAACGAGCGAACTGATCTGGGTCAAGTTTTATGCCCGGGCATCAGCATCTCTTGACCTAGACCCAAAGCCCCTTGATTTCCAGCACCAGGCCTTACCCCTCATTGCAGCCAGAGGCCAGCTGGTCCCACCAAAGGATTTCCAACGGAAAGGTTGTCAGAAGCGTATGGGGCCGCCACGGATGGCTAGGCTGGAGGGGCTGGTGAACAGTTGGCCTCCCAATGCTTTTCTCTACCTTTTCGACTGGAACAGCTCGGACTTATCTGTTCCCCATACTGGGCTTCTGTGAAAAGTCTCATTAGAAGTGGCTCCACAGCTAAGAGAAAACAGAAAGTCACAAACGGACCCATCCTTCCACGTTCCAGACGAGGGATTGGAGGGCCAGAGAGGGACAGGGACTTGCCCACGCCTGGACAGTCAGTGGCAAAATGCTCATCCCAGTGGTGTCATGGCCAGGGGTCAAAGAATTCTTGTTTTGTGGATGAAACATACTTGCTTTCTCAGTTGCCATCACTGGCTTTCATTCTCCAAGAACTGGGGACAGGAAAGGATTTATGGTCAGCACTTGTCCCTGGCCGTCCCACACAACCCTCAGGCTCAGAAGCTCCGTGGCTCGCGCACCACGGGAGCCCGTGGGTAGACGCTGCTGGGCCGAGAGCCCGTGGAACACAGGGCACAGCACTTTCCGACGGGGAGGGTTTCTTGGAAGGACACGGAGCTGGCTAACGCACCCCCACCCGCTAAGAGTCTTGGTGGCGGTGGGATCACAGACGTTCCCGGCAGCCCATGTTCTCGCTGGCCTTGTTCAGAGGTCTGTTTTGTATACCTTTGCTTTTTCCCCCTTCCTCCCTTTCTTCAGCGGGCTCCACGGCACCTTCACTGACTGGAAATTTTATGTTAACCATCACTGCAAACCCAGACATGAATTTCATCCCTGGTAATCAGCTCTTGTCCTTGGGGAAACCTAATTAGGTATTACAGGACTTGTGATGTTGTTTCCATGGGAACCCCCATAGTAATGGTGTACATGCATAATATATGCTCCAGGATTTAAAAAATGTATATTTTATATAATATATATTAAATATATATGTATATATAATATAAAATTACTGAATTTTAAGAAAATCTTTTATTTTTTCTCTTGCTTTTTTTCCTGCATATATTTTTTTAAATGATGAAAATCTTCCCTGGATTTTTTCTCCCACAGAGAGAGAACAGTAGAGAACACAAAAGGCCTTTTCCACTTCCTCTCCTTTAATTTAAAAAAATTCATAGTTGCATGAGAATTAAAGTTTTTCAGGTTAGTCAGAAAATGTCTAAGCAGGATCTCCCCAACAGCTGAGAACATTTTGATGAAAGATGTTCCTTATATAAAGAACCTGAGGGACCTCAGGCTTTCAAAATAGAACAGGGAAGCTGGCGAATCCAGTGAATCAACTCCAAACTTATTTTGCCTAAAAGGAAAAAAAAAGGCTGGTTTCCTGTGTGTCTCCGAGGGGAGGGCAGGTGCTCTGCCGCCAGGGTCCCCGGGGAAGGCTCCAGGATGGGCCCCTGGCCGCCGGTCCCAGCCCCGCCGCCCCGTGTGGGCTCGAGATGCCGCGCAGGCGCCTGTCCTGAGGGACAAGATGGGCCTTGGGTGGCAGCCCTGTGGGAGCCGGTGAACCGCACACTCGCTCTGGGAGCAGCTCAGAGGCAGGTGTGCAGACTGGTCTGACCCAGGCAGGGCCGCAGGTGGACGGACCTGCTCTCTGCCGTGCGCCACAGCTCCCATGCGAGGGTTTCTGGAGAATTCGCAAGTAAGGGAAATTGGGGCTTTTTTATACCTCTACCTGGCCGTTCAACGAAAGGACGCTCACACTGACCTCTTCACTCGTTGCGGGCTAAGCAGTTTACCCCCGATTCTGCCGGCAGGAGTGGCTGCTCCCAGAGTCCCCGTAGTTTCCCCTCTCCACACCCGCCAGTTGTCTTGCCTTTGTCGGTTCTGTCTACCGGCTGACTCCCTCACATGTGAGGGGCACTTAGCCTGCAAAATAACTAAACTGCTTGCAAAACAGCTTTTTTAAGGCGTGGAGTTATTCTCAGATCTATGAAATGGTGTGTCCCCGGGATGGGGTAGGGGTGGGGGAAGCTGGTGTGCCTTGTCATGGTCCCCTCCCCAGATGGTTGCTCGGTTACTTGAGACAGACTGACCTGCCCGGACGGGGGAGCCGTGCGGGAGCTGGGCAGGAGGCGGTGGCAGTGCCTCTGGACGCTCGAGGGAAATGTGGGGCACGGCGGGCAGACTGGCCGACTCTTCCAACACGTGTGCTCCGTACGTGCGTGAGCTGGGTTTGCCATGTGTTACTTCTGTTGCATAAGAAAGCACCCCCAAATCAACGTCTTGAAGCGACACTCCTTCCCTCACGAGTGTGGGTTGGCAATCTGTCCTGGTCTCCCCTGGGGTCGTGCTGGCTGCAGGCGGGGGTGACAGGGAAAACGGGGCGTCCAGAGCTGGCCCCACTGCACAGACCCTTCCCGACCCCTACACCCCACTGGCCAAAGAAAGGCACATGGCCGAGTTCAGGTTCCAGGGGCTGAGAGATGGACGGCACCTCGCACTGGGAGCAGAGGCGAAGCGTGGTGTAAAGAAGTGAACAAGGGAATGGGGGGGTCATTTGAATAAGTGGCCCCACACGTGTGTGTCACAGGCCTTCCAGGCCCTGTCTCGCCCAGAAGCTTCCCGGACGCGCCCTCGGCCTGCCTCTCACGGTAGAGCTCCTGGAGGTTGGAAGCTGATTCCCCCTGGACGTGTGTATTTATGTCCCCACCGTGTCCCCACCGTGTCCCCACCGTGTCCCCACCTGGTTGGTTCTTTTTATTGAGGAATAACTGACAAATAGAACTGTATGCATTCCAAGTCTGCATCGTGGAATGACCGCCCCGGCCAGTTCGTGAACACATCAGTCCGCACATCGTTAGCTTCTTGGTAGAGAGCACGGAAGACCTACTCCCTCAGCCGATCTCCAGGACTGCGCGTGGTCCCCGACTATGACGGTTTGACTCACGAGTCTTAGACCACGCGATGCTGTGAAGGTGCTGGGCACTCAGTAGAAACCAGACTTTGAACTGTGGACAGGGGTCTTTTCCTGGGCTGGGAACACGTGAGATGGCCCTCCCTCGTGATGCGTGGGGGCGGCCCCTGGGGTCAGCCGTGGGCACACTGACGGGCCCTCTGCCCGCACACAGGCATCTGCTTGCCACTTCCGGTGTGGCCTTGAGACATGACGGGAGGCAGCCAGCCCCCCATGAGTTTGCGGACAGCAGGCTAGTGCCCGTGCTCGGAGCTCGGTTAGGGTCGGCCAGGCTAAGCTGCGGTGTCTGTGGGTCGGGAGCCCTATTGTCCGTCAAGGAGCATCTGCAGGCAGTTTTTACCAGCGGTTCTGTTGAACGGAGTTGAGTTGAGTTGGTTCTCCTTTCTCTCTAATTACAAGCTCCGTGAAGGGACGCGTGGGGTCGTGCTGTCGTATTAAGTTTCCTTCCTGAAGCTCTCAGGTGACCCTCACACCTGAAACTCCTCCAGGTTCTCAGAACCACTAGTTAAGTGGAGGAAGGACCAGCTGTGGAGCCAGCTCAGTGCCGGGCGCTCTGAGCAGGAGAGGCCCGGGCCCGTGGGCCTGGCACTGGGCCCTGCTCCTTCAGGCTGGCCGACCCAAATGACTGAGGTCACTCTTGTAGGCTTAGGAGGCAGAAACTCCCAGCAATGGGGACAATGGGGCAGTCCTTCCTCAGATGGGCTGCCCCAGAGCCGGTGCCGCGTGGCTGGGCCACAGCGCAGGGGAGGACAGTCCTTTGCTAGAGTTGCTTCCCCTTCCCCACCCCTCTGGCCCAGTGCTGCTTGAGATCCCAGTTCCCGAGAAGCTCCAGAACTTTCTAAGGCTTTATTTATTTATTCCAGATTGGACCACCCCTGGGAACGGAGGGCGCCCTGCCCGTGGGGTAAGGTGGACTGTTAGGTACTTCACTGGCCACAGGCTTAGGAATGCGTCTTTCGCAGGAATTCCCATCCTGGTGGTCGACAAGGGGCACTGGCCATCGGTCCTCTTTTTCACATGACACAGTCATGCAACCACACACCCTTTAGTCGCTGAAGTTCCAGGGCCTGCCCACCGTGCGCCGGCTGCCCTCCCAGGGGCTGGGGAGAGAGGAGACGCGCCAGGAGTAGGTCCTGTCGCTGGAGAACTCACGAGCCCCACGAACACCCCGGAGGTGGGAGCTGCCGGACCAGAGGGTCTTCAGAGGAGACAGCACCTTGGGGACCATCTGACCTGCCCCTCACTCCTCAGAGGAGGAGACTGAGCCCAAGAGCGGGGCGCTCAGCCGTGCGGGCTCCCACAGTAGGCAGCTGTTTCCGTTCACCAAACACCTGCTCCGTGTGCAGAACGGCGCCGGGTACTGGAGGCGCCACAGGGGACTGGAGGGCATGGCCCCTGTCCCTCGGGAGGCCGGCTGTGCTGGTGGCTCCCGGTCTGGGAGACACTTTAGTGTCAGCTGGGAGCTCGAGGAAACATCCCAATGCCAGTGCCTCACACTCAGAGGGTCTCATCTGCATGGTCTGGGCACGCCCAGGTACGGGTGTTTTCAACAAACTCTGCGAGTAGGTCTAGCGTTCCAGGGGAGAGACAGACAAGGAGCAAGGAAGCACGATGGGCGCGCACCAAGACCTGCAGTATGCAAGGGACATGCAGGGCGCTGAGCGAGAACGTGGTGGGGTGGGGACCGCCCAGGGCGAGAGCAGCAGGGCTGCCCTGTGGCCCAGTGGGCATAAGGCGGTCCTCGTGTGGCACAGCCGTGGAATCTCTGGGGCACATCGGCCACCCTGCAGACCCACAGACCCCTGCCCTGGAGCCCCATCTGGCAGCGTGCAGATCCAGCCCCCAGCCCACCTACGCCCCCCACGGACACACACTGCTTATGCGTGCCCCCAGGCCATTTTTAGAGTAGCTGGTAAAGCACATTTCCTGTGTTATCTGTATTACTGGATCCCAACGCTAATCCCGTGAGATGGGCAGGCTCGAGATGAATAGTTCCGTGACAGAGAGGCAGGAACAGGCTCAGAGAAGTGCATGACCTGCCGAAGGTCACACAGCTAATAACTGGGTGTGGAGACTCGGGGTAGCTCGCCCGCTTCTGCTCCGCTGCCCCCCGCCCCCCCTCTGCCCGCACCAGGAAACCAAACCCCGCCGGGGCACGTGAGAGGGGTGTCAGTGCCCGCCTTCCTGTCAATCTGGGCAGAGCCGTGATGTGCCCCCTCTCGTAACATGGAGGGCCTACAGTCTCCCTCCCCATCGGGGAGTCTGAGAGGTCTGTGACTCGTCTTGGGTTCCTGCCCACAGTGAACCCAGTTACTATGGTAACCCAATGCAATTCTTTATTCTAGGGTGGATGGTTTTCGTTTCGTATTTGAAGAGTCTGTCCAGCAGTCACGTTGCCATGGCTTGGCCCGTTGGTGGCAGTTAGGAGCAGAGGGGACCCACCAAGCAGCCATTAGGGCCTTTCTGTGTCTGCAGATGGTGGAAAGCTGTGTCTGGAAGCCCCCCTGCCCTCACCGGCTCAGCTGCACTGAGGAAGGCGGGAGGGGGGTCCTGGCAGGCTGCTGGGCTGAGTACCCTCTCCTGGCTAGAGTCACACCTTCCTCACGAGAACCACTGGGCCCCGGCTGGTCCCACCGTGCCTCCTGGTCCCCCCGTGGAACAGCTCATTGCTGTTTTGTCTAGCCTCGACTCCTCAGGTGGGACCTCCTTGGGGCTGAGGCCTGGGCCTGCCCCATATGTGGGCCCCAGCCCGGCCAGGGCTGGCCACACAGCAGGTGATCACCTTCGTGGTGTGGCCGCAGGGGCCTCTGCTGCAAGGAGGGTGAGGGTTTCCTGGACGCCAGGCGGGCTTCTGACCCCCGTGCACGTGGACCCAGAGCAGCGTCACAGGGCCGGCCACCAGCCGGGGTAGCCTGAGGCACAGAGAGGGTCGCTAAGTTCCCCCCATCACAGAGCTAGTTGGCTCTGGGGTCAGCATTCTGACCCAGGCAGTGCGGCTCCACAGTCCCCACCGCGGACACTCTGCTGCAAGGGGAGAGGAATGCAGGCAGCCCCGGGGTTCGTCCTGTAGGAAGCATGACTGGTTCGCCTCCTCACCCCCTCCAGGGCCCTTTTAACAAGAAGGAGTGGTTCCTCCTCTCTTCATGGAACAGCTCGTTCGGGGCGCCTCAGGCAGGCAGGCAGGGACCCAGGGAGCAGTTTGGAGAGCCAGCAGGGTGCCCAGCACACAGGCCGGCCCCGCCAGAGGGCCCCGAGCTGAGCCCCCGCCGCTCTAACGGGCTGTCTGCTCCCGCCAGCTCTTCGTGATCGACAACGGCGCGGACGACTGGCGGATCGCCATGACGTACGAGCGTATCTTGCACATCGGCCTGGAGATGCTGGTGTGCGCCATCCACCCCATCCCCGGCGAGTACAAGTTCTTCTGGACGGCGCGCCTGGCCTTCTCCTACACGCCGTCGCGGGCGGAGGCCGACGTGGACATCATCCTGTCCATCCCCATGTTCCTGCGTCTGTACCTGATCGCGCGCGTCATGCTGCTGCATAGCAAGCTGTTCACCGACGCGTCGTCGCGCAGCATCGGAGCGCTCAACAAGATCAACTTCAACACGCGCTTCGTCATGAAGACGCTCATGACCATCTGCCCCGGCACGGTGCTGCTGGTGTTCAGCATCTCGCTGTGGATCATCGCCGCCTGGACCGTCCGCGTCTGCGAGAGGTACGCCGCGCACGCGCTCCGGGGGGCGGGGGCGGGGCACGTGCGTCCGGAGGCCGGCAGGTGCCCGCGCACCTGGGGAGGGGCGGCAGGGGCCAGGCCGCAGGTACACTCAGAGCCGCGCCTTCCGTCTCCCCTGTAAACCCGTGTGCCGCGTTCTGTGCCTCCTTCGCTCGCCCTTCCTCACCGACGCTTCGCGACTCTGTGTTATGGCTTCCTCTTGGACGGGAGCGCGCACCAGCATATTCAAGGCTTCGGGAAGTCCTCCAGGAGGGAAACTGGTTTAATTTTGTTTAGTCCAGATATTCTCAAAAGTATTCACCCCAAAACCCTTTCCGTTGTACACTGTTGATGCCTCGCTACCCGCCGTGTGGTCCACACACCAGCAGCATCAGGGGGAACTCGTTAGAATGTGGGACCTCGGGCGTCACCCCGCAGCTACTAAGTAGAATTTGCATGTTAACGAGTACCCCTGGTGATTTGCGTGCACCTAAAATTTTGAGAAGCACGGTATGGCAGGAACATACTTTGGGAAACACCATTTCAGGAGCTGCTGCTGGGCAAGAAGTTCACCTGCAAGGTGACCTCCTAGAGACCCACCTGTAATGCAGAGTGCCAGCCCCTTGGAACTGCCATCCTTGAGGCTCGGGGGCTGGACAAGGCCACCTCCCTCCACTGTCACCCTCGCGCTGGCCTTGGTAACTCCTGTCCCTTTCAAGTTAGCCCTGCATATTCATTTTAATCTGATTTCCCATGTGGAGTCTGAGCACGTCTGTTAGAAACCTGGATTCTCTCCCTAAGTGGCTGTGAGGCATTGGGCAAGTCACTTCACCTCTCTGGGCCTCAGTGTCCTTGTTTTAGAATGAGGATCTCTTGAGAAGGAACAATGAGAAGTTCACTTGAGAGGAGTTATTTTTATCATGTGGGGAGGCCCGGGCAAGCACCCTGGGTAGTTTACACGGATCTGGCAGTCCCGCTCAGTTTGCTGATAGCTGCATCGGCGATCTTTCAGGCATCAGTGTCCCAGCAGAGACAAAGCAAGAGACAGAAGTGTGGAGGAGAGTTAGCTAAAAACATCTCACGTGGGTACGTTGAGCCAGATTTCCCACCTATTTGGAGATGTTCTATTTGCAGGTATTTGGCCAACAGACACACAGTCAGACCGAGAGGGCGTCCTTTTGCAGCCACAAGGGCTCCTTAGCATGACGGGGTCAGTCCCTGCGAGCCTGTGCAGGGTTGGGAGACATTTCTTGTGTGCAAAGCCCCGGGGACGTGTGATGCCCACCTCCTCAGAACCCCACCTTGTGAGCTGGGACGCAGAATCTGCCCAGGGGGGCGGGGAGCAGACGCTCTCTGCAGCGGGGAAAGCTGGTGCTTGGATTCCAGCCCTACATCCCTCGACACACTCCGGGCTGAGCAACATCGTGCCAGCCTCTGTACTTCCCTGGACATCAGTTCTGTCACCCGCAAGCTGGGGTCGTAATCCCTCCTTTCTAGGGTTTGTTGTTGGAATGAAACGAGGTAGTGTGTGGGCCTGCCCCCTGCAGCACAGTGGTCATGGAAATCAACCGTCCTAATGGAGGGCTTCTGGTAATGCTTGGGAACTCCCTAGCTGCTTCATATAAGGAGAACCAGCCAGTTCCTACCGCAGGTAGGCCCCTGCCTCCCTGTTCTCCTTTCTAATTGGTTGGAGCTGAGTCTTCCAACAACTGTGATTGCATTTGCAAAGCCCTTTCCGGTGTTTGAAACCTTCCCCGTCCTCACATCAACCCCGCTTGGCATGTGTGCTCGCGCCATTGTTCAGACGAGCACATGTGCTAAACGCGGAACAAAGTATAGGCAAGTGAGTTTCATTGTTTATTCAACCTGCCACAAGTCGGTGACTATTTTTTACCCCAAAATAAGCATGCTTCCAAGTGTGCAGTTTGCAAAGTACTCAGTTGCCTTCTATTTGGCATTGAAGGGCCCGCCAAGGCTTCTGAGCTGAGGCTGGGTCCACTGGCTCCCTGCAGCCTGCCAGGGCTCTGCCCGAAGTCCCAGCAAAGGCACAGAGAAGCAACGAGCCAATCCAAGTCCTCGCGCTGGTCCCACTTCTCCTGTGACCAAATGGCTTCTGCTCAGATGGAACCCGAGGCACATCACAGTTTGGTGGGTGTCGTTGTCTCACCTGTGTTCCCGGCTCGCCCGCCAGTCCTGTGTGGCATGCCTTCTGTGGGTCCCCTCTGTTGCCTTCCATAGGCCCGTATGGAGGTGCTGCAACTGTCCCCGCGTTAGAGCTGAGGTAACGGGCAGCGAGCAGCGGTCTGAGGTGGCAGGGCTCGGAGCTGTGGCCTGGACTTTCTTGGGGACTCCGCGGCCCGGGAGTCTCATGGCCGCTCGGCTGGCGCTTAGATCCCAGGCCCCTGCTGTCTGTGCTCGTGACCTTTATCACTGTCTTCGGCGCTGACTTGGTAAATTCCCACGCAGCCGAGCGCCACCCTCATGCCTGCTCCTGACCACGGGCCTTCCCGCCCCCGGGGCTGTCAGCGGCCAAGCCCCGACCCTGAGCTGCAGCGGGGCTCGGCCTCTGCCAGGTCCAGGGCGCCGGGAGCATCCATGACTGGTCCGTGTAGGAGTGTCAAGGCCCAGCCCCCTCACCTCCTGCAGGCGGGCTCCCGCGGGGCCTTCCCGGCTCCAGGGCCCCCTGAAGTGTCGCCCGAGGTCCCCTCTGACAGCTTGGCTTCATCTTTCCCTCTGCCCTACCTGCCACTCGCCCCCAGGGGCTGATGCTGAGAGCAGCCCCAATAAAGCTCTGGCAGGAGACTCTTTCTCAGGAGTCTGGCCTACGGAACTGTGAAAACACGTATAAATAAGCATGTTTTCTCCTCTGAAGCGCTGTCTTACAGTGACCAAGCAGTTTCTTTCAGAACCCAGCATAGACGATCACTGTCCTTTCCCAGCGCCCAGTGCTAGAGAAGGGGGCAGAGCTCTTGACACAGGAGCCACCAAACCCAGACCGGACAGAAACTGGACGTGGGGCTGCTCTGGGGGGACAGCGGCAGCCGGCCAGGCAGGGGGGTGATGTGGGCACAGTGGCCGTGCTGTGGCCCAGCTGACCGGAGGGTGACGCTGGCACCTCAGACGGCAGAGAGGGTGCGTGACTTGCCCAAGGTCACATAGCAGCGTGGCAGGTTCTAGAACGACTCCTGCCTGCTGATGCCCAGGGCGGACCTTGTTCACATTCCAGGCGCCTTTCATCAGCCTGGTCTTATCTCTGGTTGTATACACAGACTTCTGAAGTTGCTATGGCAATCCCTCTTCAGCAAGACGCATTTGAAAAGACATTTCTCATCTCTTAGGTTGGCTTTTATGTGACAGGAAAGGTTTTTCACATTTCCTCCTTCTGAGGAAGAGAGGGAGTTGGCAATCACGCAGCACCGTCCGCTCTGGGGAGGGCAGCTCCCGGTTGCCAGGAGGGCAGTGACAACACAGGCTTGTTTTCCTTGGACCCCAGAGTGGCCTTCCATCAGCGGCTGCCGGCCTGACAGTTGTGGCCCTCTGCGTTCTCTGGGATTCTCCTGGCCGCGTGCCCGCCTCCCACAGGCCTCCCAGAGCCCATCCGGGGAAGCTCCTCATTAAACACTCTCACATGCGCGTAGCCTGGCGGGTGGAGAGCCCTGTCTTGGGGCTGCAGGCTGGAGAAGTGGGCTTTCCTGGCCCGCCCCCAGCAGAGGCCTGCCAGCTCACAGGCGAATGTTTATCTCCCTGTGGGTGGCAAAGAGGCCTCGCAGAGCACAGATAAAGCAGACTGTCTTGTGATCCCAAGCCAGGTTTTGTAAACCACCTCCAGACTCTTTAATGGAATCCCTTTGGACTTTCCCTCCTGGGGCTCCAAGCTCTGCACACAGCCAGCCTGTCAACAGGTCTTCATTGGTGATGGTGTGAATTTTCATCTGTTTCTACGTATTTATGTTCTCATGAGCCACTGGATTCTGGAGGCCCTGCCCCTGGAACTGAAGGAAAACAGCTACTGGCCTCTTCTTTCTCTCGTTCAGAGCCACCCTTCCCGTTGCAGGAGAAAACAGAGGCTTCCTTCCCCCACCCTCGTTGCCCGTGTCTCCGACGGCCGCCCTGCTCTGGTCTGCGCAAGCCAGAAGCCAGCAAGGAAGAACAGCCCCCCACCCCCTGCATCTCCTTCCCACGAAGTCCTACCGCCTCTAGCAGGGGACCTCAGCTCCAAGAATGAGTAGGGACATGGTCTACAGCGGTACCCATGGTGTGGGGTTGACACAGCCCCCAGGCCGAGCCCTCGTGGGCTGGGCAGAGCTGAGAGTAGGGCCCCTTCGGCTGGAGGCACCGAGCCCCAGGGGGGTCAGAGCTTCTATTCATAGTGATTGTTATTTCAAAACTTAGGATTGAAAACCAAAAAAAAAAAAAAAAAAAAGATGTATGTATTTATTTATTTGAGAGAGAGAGAGAGTGTAGGGGGGTAGGGCAGAGGGAGAGGGAGACGAGCAGATTCCCCACTGAGTCTGGAGGCCCAGGAGGGCCTCCATCTCACAGCCCTGAGATCATGACCTGAGCCGAAATCAGGAGTCAGATGCTCAACCAGCTCAGCCCCCCAGGAGCCCCTGCAAAGCTGAAGCTTTAAGTTTTCAGTAAGTGCGTAGACAGTAATACATGTGTGCAACTAGGAATAAATATATGTGTGGCAGCGGAGGGCACACACTCAGAATCTTTGTACTGATAGGAGTGCATTTAAAGCTTGCAAACCACTGCTTTGGGGCGTCAGAGGACCCGTTAGTGAGGACGGGGGAAGTACCCGCCACATTGAATGAAGCCTGCCCTCTAGCTGAAGGAAGGAGAAGTCAGTGGCCCTGGGGGCGGGCGTGGAGCCCAAGGGGTCTGGGCAGATCCCCCTAAGGGCACAGTGAGTTCCCGGCAGAGTGTGGGGGGAGGGGGATCCTCCTCAAGGCCCTGGAACCGGATTTGCTAATTAAGAAAGAGGAGAGGGGCGCCTGGGTGGCACCGTGGTTAAGCGTCTGCCTTCGGCTCAGGGCGTGATCCCGGCGTTATGGGATCGAGCCCCACGTCAGGCTCCTACGCTAGGAGCCTGCTTCTTCCTCTCCCGCTCCCCTGCTTGTGTTCCCTCTCTCGCTGGCTGTCTCTATCTCTGTCGAATAAATAAATAAAATCTTTAAAAAAAAAAAAAAAAAGAAAGAGGAGAGTAATTGTAGATGCAGGAGAACGGTTGGTTCATGGGTTCATGGAGAGAGAGAGAGAGAGACAGAGAGGCGGGGAGGGAAGAGCGTCGCTAGGAGGCCGTGATTTCTGCGCCAGGGACGAGGGAGCAGACATGAAAGGGAACTGTGTTTGGTTCACGTAAGCACAGAGTTCCAGAAAACTAAAACTGTTTTAGCACAAAGAAGATTCACATTGGAGGCACTGAATTTTTTAAAATGTGGAATGTGGAAGACGCACTTAAAAGTTCTTTCAGAATGTGGAACAGAACACAGATGAGAGGTGCACGATAGGTCAGAACCAGAGGCCCTACAGTCAGGGCTGAACCCAAGAACTAGAGTTATTTTGGAGGAAGAAACCAGGATAATCTGGATAACAGCATAATCAAAGACATACATCAAGAAAACTTTTTTAGAACTGGTGGCCTGGGGGTGGTGGGAGGTTAAGATTAGGCAGATGGAAACAGCTGTTCTCAGTCACAACAGGGACTCAAATTCATACCTAGACATATCCTAATAAACTGTTTTTCTGGAAAATTTACTGACTCTAAAGGTTAAGCAATCCTAGGACACATGGGCAGCATGGAACAGACCTTCCTCAGGAACCCTAAATTGCAGACAGTAGCGTCATTCCCGTGGGGGAAACAAGAACAAAAGTCATCTTTGGAGTTTTGTGGGCTCAGAAGGTAAACAAGCTGCATGTTTTGGGGAATGAATCACAATTAAGGTCTTAGTGCAATGGTGTGAAAGAAAGACAGGTGGACAGCACTGAAGCCAGGGAAACATGAAATCCAGATACATTTGACCATGACTGCAAAACCAAATTCTAACGTCAAACAAAAAGTAGGTTCTGGAAAGAGCAGATGTGTGATAAAAGATTCCATAACAATTAGAGGGTTGTGAACCTCCAGATTAAAAAATTGAGAGAAGTCTAAGAAGGATTAGACTTCTCTTGTGCTAAATTCATCATCTGAGGTAGAAGAGAACGTTAAAAACCCTATCATTCAATTTTAATAATTGGAGAAATAAAGTTTAAATCATTTTTCAAACCTAAAGGTAATCGCAGGTTGAATTTTTGAAGTGTGACGATAGGACAGCAGTAACATCGGCCGAGCATTATTTTACTTAACCTGCACCCCAGCTCCATGAGGTGTGGGGGCCACTGTGATCTCCGCTCCCCGTGGGAGGAAACTGAGGCAGGGAGAGGTCAAAGCAGCACACTGGGTCCCAGAGCTGGGGAGTGGCAGACCTGAGACCCCAGCACCCCGGCGAGAGCCCCATTTTTCCCTACCTTGAGAACATGCGCTCTCCACATCCCTGCGGGAGACACACACACACACAACGGCAGGGACAGAAAGACAAAGAAGTAGGAAGAATTGAAAAACACAGAAAGCATGAAGGAAGATGAGAAAAAACAAACTCACGATTTATAACAGTCAACTTAATTGAGTTTCCCTCCCCTGTTAGAAGGCAGTGTCTCTTAGGATGGGATTTAAAAGCAAAATTTGATTTCATGCTGTTTACAGAAGAGGTTCCTAAAGCGGAAAGACCTAGAAAAATAAATGAATAGCAATTGAATAGAAAGTCCTCATTTTAAACCAACTTGAATTCAAAGCAAACAGCATTAAATGGTCTAGAAGGACCGTTTCATATGGATAAAAGTACCGTACACAGCAAACTGTGAACTTTTATGCAAAAACAAGGAGCTCGAGACCTGAATTAATAACTGTTTTCATAATTGATAAATATTGAACTTTGTAGCCCATAAACAAATAATACATCTTCTTTTTAAGCATTCATGGAACATTACGAACAATCGATCAACTTCTTGGCCATGTTTCAAAATATCAGAAAAAATCTTCAGACATATTTTCTAACCACAAGACCATAAAAATTCAATTAAAAGGAAACTTCAGGGGAACTTTTAAAGTAATCTCCTTAGCTACAACTTGGCCAAAAAAGAATTATTCAAAACCACCATTAAACAACGATGACACTGTGTATCTAAACTCAGTGTGACCAAAGTTTTATGCACAGGGAAAATATCCTGAAAGTTTCTTATTTTAAAAAAATGAAGCATGAAAATAAATAGAAGAAGTTGAAATTCACTAGGAGAAGAAAACCTCAGGAGAACAGATTATAAGACAGGAGTTAATAAAGTGAAAAAAAGAATTCACACATCCAAATGATACCAGCTTCTAATACATTTAATCAAGAAAAAGTTAGAAGACACAAAATTAGGAATTTTAAGGGGGAGTAAGTACTGATTCTGAGGATGTCTTAATAAATAAATGAGAGTAGCTTTACTTGTTTTGAAAGCGAAGACCATTGAGGGGGACTTTGCTGGATATTAAAACGTATTATAAAACTAAAGTAATTAAGTCCCTGCGGCATTACTGAAAAAGCAGTAATGAGAGATCAATGAAACCTAATGGAAAACCCCAAATAAGCCCTAGTATGTAAGAAGCCAGTGATGAGAGGGAAAACCAATTAGGAAGCCACAGGTTCTCCAGTAAATGTTAATGGGGAGATTGGAGATTAGATACCTGGACGAAAAATCAAATCAGAGCCCGCCTCTCACCAGCTACCGAGAAAACTGCAGCCACCAGCAAGCTGTAGAGAACAAAGTGAACATTTCATCAATCCTGCGATGGGAAAGAACGTAAAATCTCAGAAGACACATGAAGGAGAAGACTGTTGTATCTGCTTACATCATACGTACAATTTTAGATTCCTGTCCTCCAAAAAATACACACTTCTTTTAAAAGCGACTGTTACACTAGAGAAAATAGTTGCAGCAAACATGATGAAAAGTAAATATCCCTGTTATGCAAAGCAGTCTCAAAAGCCAATCAGAAAAATTCAACTCAGTTAAAAAAAAAAAAAGGCTAAACATAACATCGGAGAACCACGTTGGAAGAAACACAGATGTCCAGCTTCCCCAGTCACAGAACCACGGATGAAGGCTACGTGGAGAGTGACAGCTTCTCCTCTGGAATTGACACAGATGTGAATGAGGGTGATGCATGCCAGAGAAAGCTGTTCTTGCTGGGGGGTAGAGGGGGGTCGCTCCTCCCGCAGGAGGGCTCGAGGAGAAGCATCCTGGGGAAGACGTCTGACAGCAGGTCTTGGGGGCCTTCACGAGTTTGCAACTTCAACCAGTAATTCCTTCCAGGACGCTGTTCGAACGGGATGATCCGTTGGTGTCAACGTTTTTCGGCATGCTGACCCCCCCCAATAGTGGAGAATCAGAAACCACAGAAATGGCTGGGATTTGGGCAGTTAATCGCATTATAGCATGTCCGCACGATGCGCGCTTAGGCAACAAGGTAAAAACCAGCCACCTGAAGCCCGTAGGCAGGAAAATAGTCATGGTATAGTATTTGAAAAAGGAGGACAAAAATAGTATTCTATAGGGTGTTGCCAGTTTAAAATAGATACCAGACGCATAGAAAATGCTTGGAAACACATAAATATTGCGTTTTCTCTGCGGGATGTGACGGGCGATTTCCCCCATTACGTTCTATTGTATTTTCTGCAATGAAAACGCATGACTCTGTGCTCGTGTTTATTTTTTTAATGGAAAAAGGTAGCAGTTGCTTTTTTCTCCCTCCACAAAACCCCCCTTCATCTTGCACAGGAACTCATGTTTTAGGTCAACAGAGCTTGGAAAGTGAGCTTGCATGGCTCGGGTTTACATACGATTTTTCTCAGAAGAGAGTCAAGTTCCTTCCCAAGGCCCCCTTCCCGCCTGGCAGCCAGCGGCCTTAGTGGGCAGGGAGGCGTCCGTGAACCGGGGCAAGTCCTCCTTCCCGGGCGGGTGTGGCGCTTACAGCCCCTCTGTAGCCGCGGGACGTTCCTGGGAGGACCTAGAGCTGGTGTCCGGGCAGGTGGAGTCTGCAGGTGAGCTGTGACCAGACGCACGACTCCAGGGGGTCTTCAGCATCGGCTCGGGGCTGGCCGGACTCAGGGGCCCGCCAATGTGGACAGGTGGTATCCGTGGGAAGGAGCTGCTGCTGGGAGCGCGGACAGGTGGGGTCGGCGGGCGGGGTCTGCACCGGGCGGGGCGGGGCGGGCAGCGCGGACAGCTGGGGGCCGGAGGGTGGGGTCTGCACCGGGCGCGGTGGGCAGAGGGCATGGGGGCCGGCGGGCGGGGTCTCCGTGCCCTGTGGGATTCAGGATAGACAGTGAGGTGACGCCGTGCCGGCGGACAGTCCCCAGTGACTCGGGGCGGGGCCTCTGCTCCAGGGCTGCTCCCGGTTCCCGGACCTAGCAGCCCACCTTCCGCAGTCAGGTGCTCGTCGCGCACTTTTTCCAACTTGACTCCCCTGCCGCGAGCTCCCTCGTTCTCGGTGACTCCGCTTCCACGTTGGCGGTGATTTTGCGCTCTTCGACACTGAAGCATGAAACGGTTCGTTTGTGACCAGTGTATTTGTGCTTTTATACTAAATAATAAGTTATTTATATATTAACGGATGACACCTCTTAGGAGAGTGAAAATTTGGGGACATGAGGAATGTCGGTAAGGTCAGCATTCCGAAGCACGGAGTTTGGGACATGGGTGTGAACTGAGCTCCCATCTTTCCAGTCAAGTCAGTCCCCAAATTACTCCAGCCTGGGTCGCGCTAAACCCTGGGTTTCCCTAACCTCTCTCTGCTGGGAAGGGTTAGGGTCTGTTTGGGGCAGGACTTTGCCTTAGGAAGACCAGACCAAGCACCAGCCTTCTTCTCCAGCTGGGAAGGACATGCAGCCCTCCTCCACCGGGATCGGAGAGACGACGCCCTACAGAAATGGGTTGGGATGACCGTCTTCCCCATTCTGCCAGGGGAAGCACACGGCTGTGCCCTGCCGAAGGAAGCCGCGGGGCTCTTACAGGGACGCCTAAGGGCCTCGGGCTTCATTCTGACCCCTGGGGCCCTGGGGGAGGCAACAGGACCGCAAGTCCTCCGAGTGAGCGAAGGTGAGGGGAGGGAGGGGTTCCTGGAGGCCACGTCAGCCATGGCTACTTGTGGGCTGGCATTAGTCAAGACAGGAAAACCACATTCTGTCAGCTTTTCCACTTTGGGTTGTTCTGTTTGTCCTTGGTGACCCCATTGTGCCCTGCACCCCTAGGGAAGGCGCCTGCCAGCAAGGGACAGGGCCTCACCCACAGGCCTTCGAGTGTGCGATGGCCCAGGACGAGTCAGTGTGCTCTCCCCACCACCCTGGGCTCCTGCCCCCTCTGTGCCACACCCACACTGCTGTGGGGCCCTGCGGTCCAGCTCCCACCACCGCCGAGGGGAGATTTTCATGGGGTTTTCTCCTGAGACTTGGCCACAGGCCCCCAGAGGCTGAGCTGGGAAGGAATAGGGGCAAGAACACGTTCTGCTCCAAATGGCACCTCACTGAGCGCTTCCCGCACATGCTCCCCTCTACCTGGATCCCTACTCACCCCCTCAGGCGTTTAGGAGCAACCACATCCGGGTTAGAATCCATAAGCCCTGACACACCTGGTCATGCTTTTTTCCCCAGAGGCTCACGGGAGCTGCCTGCTAGGCCCCTGCAGGCCAGCCCGGACGTGCTGCTATGGGCCCGACGGACTGAGCCCCCACCACAGGGGGGGCACAAGGCTGTTTAGCAAAACTCCTTCTGGAAATTTTAAACATGTTTCAACTGAGCCCCCACACACACAGCAGTGTGAGTGCCCAGAGGCTGAGTCCCGTGAGGGATGCGGCCTGAACTCAGGGCCAAGGACCGTCTGGCGCCTGGTTGTACGTGTACTCAACCTGACCAGACTCCGCTTCTAATGAACGCGCCCTCGGACGAGGAGCTCACCACTTCAAAAGATAGCTCCAGCCTAGAAGTACCGTCCTAATAGTGGTTAAAATTGAACTGTAGTTTGTGACTTGGGTCCTAACTCTGTTTTTTGTATCAACACAAAAGGAAGTCAAGCAGCACGGTTGGTTGACCATGACCATCTGAGCAGATGTGGGCTTGGGCCTTGCTTGGGCTGGCTCTCCGTGGCGGGTGACCACGTGGGCCTCAGGACATCTGGGAAATGGGATCATTCGCAGAAAGCCCCCGGCAGAGGGCACAGAGCTCAGCACAGTGTGGCCTCTGGTGAAGCAGACTGGTACCCCTCTTCCACTGGAGGCCCTAACTGTTTGAGAACCTGTCTCCCTTCTTGAAACAAACGGTCTCTGCTCCGTGGACAGGTCGTCACAGGGCTCTGTTCTGATCAGGCTGCTGTCTCTGGCTCATCCTTCTCCCTGGTCATCTGTGTCCCCATTTGTGGGGACCCCAGACTGAATCCAGTGCCCCTTGTGTTAGGTAACCTCCCATCTTCTTGCTGTCATTCTCCCTTTTTATAAAGATTTTATTTATTTGAGAGAGAGAGAGCATGAGCTGGGGAGGGGGAGAAGGAGAAGCAGACTCCCTGCTCAGCGGGGACCCTGATGGGGGGCTCAATCCCGGGATCTCGGGATCATGACCTAAGCTGGAGACAGACGCATAAGCAACTGAGCCACCCCGTTATTCTCCCTTTAACAGCGTGAGCGCAGCCCGTGGGAAGGGCCCAGGCCCCCAGGGCAGACACAATGGGCTGGGAACTGCGGAGGGAGACCCAGGGCGGCCTGCCCCTGTTCTGGGCTGGCACCTTTGACAGCACCGCCACCCAGTGTGGCCCACCACTTGACAGGAGTCATGGCTGAGGTGAAGGCCAGAAGGCCGATAAGCCACATGGAGATAAGGCAGGGCCCTCGATGTCCAGACGCCTGTGTCCTGCTCCCAGCTTTAGCAAGGGGGGGGCGTCTTGCCTGGGGGTCCAGCCCTCTGCTTCGGCTTTCCCTCTGATAAAAACAGTAGTTTATCCGACCAGTGGCCTGAGCACTGAGTGTTGAGCTCTCCTCCCCAGCTCCCCGGACCGTCCCTCCAGTCTGTCCTCTAGCAGCTCTGCCTCCTTGACCTGGGCGTGCTGCGTACTCCACCATCGAGCCCACGCACCGGCTGACGAATGCGCCGCACCTGCCAGCCCCTCCCCTGAGCGGCGACGCCCTGTTATGACTAGTTTGTTAAGTCCCACTAGTCACCAGCACTGTGTTAGGAGTCAGGTACCGTCAGAAAACAGGACATAGGGCTTTTCCCGCACGGAGAATCTACCCGGGAAAAGTGGTAACAAGAAACAAGCGATGTCAAATCCGTGCTGCTTTCTGCGAAGGAGTTAACACAAGGTTGCAATGACGTTGTTGGTAAGTGATGGGGTTGGAGAGCAGTCCCACTCAGCTGGGACCCGCTTGGAAGGTCGTTCTAGGGAGAATATGGGCTGACACCTGAGGAGCCATTTACAGACCAAGGGGGAGAACGGCATGTACAAAGGCCCTGGGCTGGTGACGAGCACGGAGTGTGGAGTCACCCAAAGGAAGGGGATGGACAGGTGTGTGGCTGCAGCAGGGCCTGGGCTGCAGAAGGGGCAGGAGGCCCAGGGCAGGGGCCCAGGGCTGTGTTAAGGGGTCGAAGCCAAGTGCTGTGGGAAGCCTCTGAAGATGTTTAGCTGGTCCATTCTGAGAGTATTGCTGTGGCACCTCCAGGGAGGAAACACTGGCAGTAAGGAGGAAGTCACCGGGTGGTGAGTGAGGCGCAGTTGCAGGGGAGGAGAGGCGGGGCTGGAGTGCTCCCCTGCCTCCTGAGTGCATCACGCTGAATCACATCCATTTTCTTGTGCGCTGAGTGTCCCGACATCAGGTCTCCGTGCCGCATCGTCATGCTGCTTCTAATTTCTCCCTGCTGTCTGTGTTTGCTTCTTTCTCTCAGGAGCTTTATCAGTTAGTGCTGGCTTTTGGTTGCAAAGAACAGGAAATACAAAATAGTTGTAGCTTAAACAAAGTAGAAGTTTCTTTGTTGTGCAAAAAAAAAGGCTGGACAGGGTCAATCCAGAGCAGGTGTGGTGCCCCCGAGCATCAGAGACCCAGACTCCTTCTCTCTTGTTGCCCTGTCAGCCTTGGATCATGGTTTCTTCCTCAGAGTTCAGGAAGGCTGCAGGAGATCCGGCCATTCCATTTACTTCTACCCTGAAGGAGGGAGGAGGGGACAAAATCAGATGTGCTTTCTCTTTAAAGACATTTCCTGGAAGTAACACTTGTCATTTTCACTTGCCTTCATTGGTCAATTGCCTGGATGGAAAAATGTGGTCTGTATTATGGATAGCCATGGCTCGTTCCTGGGTTCTTTGACTGGTGAAGCAGGAGAGGGCTGTTGGGCCACGAGTCTCTCTCTTAGGCTCGACACCGGTCGGCATCCCTGCGCCCATCCCCCTCCCTCCAGCTGTATGCAGGCATCAAGGCCTGTGGTTCTTATTCTGCAATCTCTCTCCAGGGCATCTTTTCCCACCGCCTCCCTGATGCAGAGCTCTGCCTTCGTACACGGGCCCGTCGAAGGAGCTCCTCTGGCTTCACACTGTACCGCCACAAGTCACGTCCTGCTACCCCTAGAACCTGTCACTGCCCCCTCTACATTAGTCCATGTTCCCCACTTCAGCGTCAGGGCCCTCGGCAGCCCAACCCTCGTCCGCCCATGATAAAACCGTGAGGTTCAATTTCAGTACCATGAGCAATGTAACAACACCTCTCATCTCTAAATGTCAGGTTCCTTGTGCGCAGACTCGAAGGCAGTGGTGCCGAAGTCAGAAAGCCCAGATTCGCAGCCTGGCTCAACCGAGGACCGAGCCGTGTGGCCTTGGGCAAGTCACTTCCCTCCATTAACTAAGACAAGCGTCTAGGCCTGTAGCTGGATCCTGACAAGCGGGGGTCCTTTCTGTCCCTGAGTCTCATTCTTCTGATCTGTGGGTTGGAGGTACAGCCCCCAGGAGGGTTATGAAACTCAAACAAGAGGAGGTGAAAAAGCCAGGGAGACCACAAACTCCAGGGTCGTGTTCTCCCGCTTTCCTGTGGCCCTGGGAGGGGACCAGAGCCCCCATCCTGGGGATCAGGGCCTGGCAGCTAACTGGGCCCCGTGATCTGTCCTGTCCCCCGACTTGCAGGGCAGCGGAGACCCGGGACCCTGGGGTCCTGACTGCCCCCTGCAGGCCTCTCAGGGTGTTGATTAAATTGGGGGGTTGTCTTACATGACTGTGTTGGGACCGAGGGAGAAAGAACAAAATGTACAAAGAAAATGTAGGGTTTTTTTAAAGTTTGGGCCATGAAGTCACTTTACAGTTTGTTTGAGGGTATGCTCTCTGGGCCCAAGACACAGATTGTGGTTGGTACTGTTGACACCCTGCGTTTTCGCGGGAAGCCACTTCCTGTTAGCAGGTGCAGGTCACACGGCCCTTTGCCTTCAAGGCCACGTGTCGTTTTGGGGGTGGGGGAGTGCTAGAGACGGGCTAGACACCTTTTAAGAAAGTCTATGTCAGAATTAATAAAGTAAACATGCACATTGTCAAGCTCACGGCGTTAAGTAAACGTAAATGTAGTCAGCTGGATGGAGCTTTGTAATGATTTTGTCAAGCTTCACACATGAAACCGCTCCCACTTAGTTACCAGCATCCTTAATTTGTTTTGTTCCTGTTTATAATTTAAACTGTGGGTTTTATTTAGGGATAAATGTGTCTTGAGGCTTTTCATTAGTTTAGAAATTAGACGGTACCCTCCCAAGGTTGCCAAACTGTCCCTGTGGCCGAATCAGGCCGAGTGCCAGGGCTGCTGGGCTGTGGGCCCGGGGCCTGGAGCCGAGAAGGGACAGGGTCGTCCTTGGTGATGCGCTGGCTTCTCGCGTACGGCATCCCATTTAACGCTCACGGGAACCTTTCGTAGTGTCTTCTCTGTGTCCGTCCGTCCGTATGTCCCGACAGGCCCAGGGCAGTGCAGGGCCTTGCTCACCGTGGTGTGAGTTTGTTCGCTTGACTGCTCTCGCCCAGCAGAAGGTGAGTGTGTAAGAAAGGGTCCACCAGAGCGCCCAGCACTTGCAGGAGGAGAGGGAGGAAGGAACACATCCCGTTGTTCACAGCTGGCACCGGCTCCTGCCCGGAGAGGGCCATTGTCCTGCAGGCCTCCCCCCAGGTCCTTTGGCTGCTGGGCGTCACCCGACCTGGGCACCCCCGGCCTGGCCCTCCCTGACCCACTCGGCTCCAAGGCTCCAGCGCCCAAGGCCGCCCGAGCTAACTAGCAAACAAACCTGTGTTTGGGGGAGCGGGTGACGATGATGGCGGGGAGATCCTTGTTTCGGGACAGTTGTGTTTCCTGGAGAGTCTGTGGGGAATCGTGCCATTGTTCAGGGCGCGTTTATTAAAATCACTCGCCCCGTGAAAAGAGAAGCCGGAGGTGCGCGTTCACTGCAGGAACCATCACTATCAGCAGCCCTGGCGCTAATCACGAAGGATTCGATCCAAAAATAAATAAATAAATAAAGGAGGCCTTTCCTGCATGTCTGCGTCTCTGCTCCCTCGTTTCAGCCAGCCGGGTTCTCCTCCCCGTCTGTCGGCTTCCCCACTTGACAGTTGTCGGGCTTTGACTCCGCTCTCTCTGCTGCTCCTGGACACCACCTGCTCCGCCCCTCCTCTGCGGTTTTGTCCAGAGAAGGGTCAGAGGTGGGTTGCAGTTTCCAGGCAGTGTTTGTTGCCTGGCAACGCGTAAAAAGCATCTTCTCTGACGCTGTTTCCTGTAAAGCAGAGTGGAGCTGGGCGCTGGGATGAAGGAGCCGGGGCCTCGCAGGGCTGCCAGGGAGGAGGAAGGGGACAGAGGCAGCCGGGCTGGTGTGGCGGCCTGAGGGCAGGCACGCCCAGCTCCCCCTCACCTGCCCTGTTGCAGGAATCTTGTGTGTTCAGGGGTCGAAGTTCTCAGCGAGGGGCCTGGAGAGGCTCCATGCAGCACGGCAGCTCCTTGCAGGGGTGAGGGGAAGCTGGGTCAAGGCCGCTTCCACTGACTGCCTCGTGTTCCCCACAGGACGCCAAAGGCCACCTGTCTATGAAGACACCTGGGGTCTGTCTGTGGTTTTTACCCAGCCACAAGCACCCAGAGCCTGGGCAGGAGCCGGTGGGGAGAGTGTGATCAGGAAACCCCCACCTTCGAGCTGGAAGGGGCTCTGGAGCTCACTGAGCCAAATTCTCCCCTTTTACGGATCAGGGAACCCAGGCCCAGAGGACAGAAGTGACTTGACCAGAGTCCCACAGCAAGTCAGAGAGAGTCTGAGACCCCAGCCGAGGGTCTTTCTCCTGGGGCCGACCGCGGGCGTACATGGCTGGTACCTCGGGCGGAAGAGGCAGCGGGGTGGTGAGGGCACAGTGCGCTGGTCCTACCAGGCCCCTCTCCAGCCTCGGTCTCTTCACCTGAAAGGAATGAGGTTGGACGGGCTGGAGGTAGCCCCAAGGCTCAGTGACTCCCAGGGACAAAGATGACCCAACAGGCAACGTGCCTCCTGCCCAGGTCTTCACCGCGAGTCTGTGTCTTTCCCTTCTGGACAGTGCTGGGCTCTGGGCTGACGTTCCCCAGGAGAAGCCCATTCTGTGGGCAGAGACCCTGCGCGCAGACACTTGTCACCGAGCCTCCTGGGAATCTGTGTCTTCCCCAGCAGGCCCCTTGAGGCAGCCCGGGTGGGGCTGCAGCTCCGTCCCGTGTGGGCACCGGGCTGGGAAGGCACTGTCAGAGCTTGCAGCCTCCGGGAGCTGGAGGGCCCTGCGGCCCCGTGGCGAGGCCCCCTCAGTTCACAGATGAGCAGATGGGGCAGTGAGGGGTGACCTGACGCCATGCCCTTCAGGCCCCCCAGGGCCCATCTCTTCTCCTGTTATGCCCCTTGCTCCCCTCCAGCAAGAAGGTCTCAGCTCTAGAGGCCGAAAACATGAACCTGGATGCGGAGGGCAGTCCGGCCCCAGCTGCATCCTCTCGTTCTGCTCCTGAGGCCGCAGACACGAGCACAGAGAGGCGCACAAGCCGTTTGGCCTGCACCCCAGGACGTGAGCCTCTCCTTCCAGCTGCCGCTCTCCGAGATCTTGGGAGATTTACAAGTTCCTCCAGCAAGAAAGCCTCCCCTTGGCAGGAGGAGTTGGGTGTGTGCTAGCTGGCTCCGCTCCTTTCTCCACATGGTACGAGCTCCAGAATTTGCCTTATTTCTGACATGTTCCAGGACTTTCCATCTAATCATGTCAGCCAAGGTCTGGGTGGTTTGGCTGTGGGACAGGTGGGCCTGGACCAGCCCCTGAGACCCAGCCTCCCCCAGACTTGTCACTCTTCTAGCCAGGGCCCACCACCAGAAGTCCAAGGGCACTTGCCACCTGCATGCCCAGGCCTGTGGAAAGAGGTTAGAGACAGCCGCACTCCACGTGTAGGCAGCTGGTGGTCAGGGAGAATCCTGCAGCCCTGGGCCCCACAGCCATGTCCCCCTCCTCTTGGACGCCTGCTCTTTTCTGTGGCAGGGGAGGCTGTCCAAGCAGAGCTCCCACGCCCCGACCTGGAAGCCTCACTGCTCTGGGAAACAGCAACAAGAAAACTTTTTCCAGGGCATTTCTTCATCCTCTTCCTCTTTGCTCTTGGTCCCCGGGTGGTCCCCACCTCCTTCCCACGCTAACATGGCCCAGGCAAGACTGCAGCTCTGTGCCCTCCTCAACATTTGCTCGCCTGGGGAGCTGCCTGCCTTTAATTCTCTTTGGAAAGTGTAATTGAGAGGAGAAGGACTCCCTTCTTTCCTTTGAGGCTCCAACCAGGACCACCGCCTACATGTCATTGCCCTCCAGGGGGCAGCGTTCACATTGAAGTCTCCATGAATGGCGGTCCTTGGAGTTGCACAGTGTACAACCTACACCGCTGAACAGGGCAGCCCTGGCTCTGGCTTGCTCCCTTGTGAGGCCAGCTCATTGCAATACAGATCCAGGATCAGGTACCCAAGAAAGGCGGAGTTCCCAGCAGTCTCCAATCAATTACTCTGGGCCTCCACTTCCTCAAAGACATGATATGGCCGAAGATGGGACTGTGGAATCAGCCAAGCCAAGCCCACACTTAGGCTCTGCCATGTGGTAGATGTTTTATTATGTGCAAGTTCCCAGCTACAACTGAGCCTGAGTTTCCAATTCAAGAAACTGGGAAATGACGATACGAATCTTGTTATCGCGAAGATTAACTGAGATAATGTACAGAAGGTTGGCCCGTGTTGCACCTGGCCCACACTTGACAAACGGTAACGATTATTGTTATTTTGTAAAATAGAGCTACATCTCCAGACCTACCTACCCCACAGAAAGCGTCCCAGAAATAGAGTGAGATGAGAAACAGACCATCTCTAAGGTCTTGAAGGAAATGCTTTACAAGGATCCCAGCCGTGGGGATTCTTGTCTCTGTGTATGAAAAACTTTGCTTCCGAGTCAGCACTGTGACTGATGGTGGATGTCGGGAAGAGTCTCAACCAGGAGCAAAACAGCTCACGTGTGGCAGACCGGGTAGGCGGTGCTGAATGAAAACCAGAGGCAGCAGCTGTGAGAGAAAGCAGAGGCCCACAGAGGGGAGGGAGGTGAGACCAGATTTAACATCCCCGCCCCAGAACCCTGGACTCATGGGCTGGCCCGGGGCCATGCAGAAGGGCGATCCCAGGAGCAAGCACACCATTAGATCCCATGGGGGAAGGTGACACAGAGGAAAAGAGAAAAAGAATGAGGGAGAAGACAGAGCACAGAGGCTCCAGAAGGAACAACAGAAGCAGGGGTGGGGGGAGGGGAGCGCGGCCTGGGGTGCAGGCGACCCACCATGCAGGCGAGAGGTGCCCACGGCTCATGGGCTCCGCTCCTCAGAGCCCTGGGCTGGTGACTTTGACAGAACCTCTTTATTGGCCCTGCCTCTCCCCCACCTGGAGGCCCCCTCCCCTCCTCCCCCTGCTCATCCTAGGTGGCGTGCGTTTCCCGTCCTCAGAGTCCCCCCAGGCGCACCGCGCCGCTCCTGGGTGTTCATGTCTCAATTGCAACTTGGCCTTTTTTGTTTCCATGTTATTGGTCGGCCTCCTTCCTGGGAATGTAAGTTGCACGAAGTAGGTGCCAAGTCGGTGCGTAGTAGGGGCTCGTTCATAGCTGTCGACTAAATGAACTCATTCATCAAGCCCCAGCACGTGCCAGGCACTGAGCAGGCCCTTATATTTTACCATCGGCAGGACCCCAGGGAGAGGTGCGTCTTACAGAAGGAAGGCAGACGGGAGGGGCCCGCGCCGCACCTGGGCCGTGTAGCCGACAGCTGGCAGGGCTGGGTCCCGCGCCCGTGCCCTCTCCCGCAGCCACCTCCAAATACCGCGGAAGACACGCTTTCCATGCTGCAGTGCTTCTCCCAAACATATTGTTTTTCTCCACTTTCATGCATTTTTATGAAACATTTCCAAATCAGGAAACATGGAAATATTTTTCAATAAGAAGAAAGAAATTGCAAATAGAGAAACTGACTCAGAAGGTTTTGCCAGATAGCCATCTGGCTTTTAATTTAATAACCATTCGGGGAGGCTGACAGCGTTCCCCTTCGTGAAGAAAGCAGCCTGTGGAAGTAATGGTGCCTCCGTTGGCAAACTGGAGACGCTGGGCAAATACGTCAGCAGAACAAAGGGAGGGAGAGCCCCAAGAGAAGAGAAGCGCCCACAGAGGGAGGCTGAGCTTGGCGTTCTTGCTCGGACCTCCCGCCACGGCCTGTCAAGACAGGTTGCCTCCACATGGGTGACGCCAGCCCCATGTCCCGCGTCTTCCGCATCTGGCAAAAGTCTGCAGAGAAAACTGCCAGAGGAGACGTGCATGTCAGCACATGTGTGAGAAAATCCACACCAAACTGTCCACAGAAGGGCCACGAGCCATGTCTGCTCAGTGGCGAGTCGCAGCTGGCTTGTGGGGGCTGCTGTGCTTCTTGGTGGTGGTGGGTTTCTCCCCTTTCAAAATCACTAGAGGCCCTGCGCCCATGCTGGTAGCTCTTGGGGCTGGAAATAAAAGATTAGACTTGCCTTGGAAAGATCCAGGGCTATTGCCTTGAGTTACCAGGTAGAAGGAAGCATCCTTCCGTCCCTAAGTTCAAAGCGAGCTCTTAACACCTGGGACACCGGCGATAAAGTGTATTATCTGTGTGCACGTGCCGTCCTGGGCTCGCGGGCAGCCTGGGTCCCCAAAGCCGTTCATTTCACACTTCAAGATGTTTATAAGGGAAATGGGTTTTAAGAAAAGAAAGAACTTTCCTTTTTTCTTTGCCTTGATCTGAATTCACCTGCAGCCTCAAGAAAGGGCCCATGAGCTGCTCACTGCTCAGCTGCCGTCACGGGTCAGTGGCTCCCCCCCCTCCCCCAGCGAGCATTTCCCAGAGCCTCCGAAACCGGCTCACAGAACACCCTTAGGACACGGCAGCGATCCCCCGAAGCTGGACTCACACCCCCAGCCTTCTGAGGGCGCTCCATCATTAGCCGAGGGTTTCGGGTATCGTGGTGTGGACAGAAGCAGGGGCAGGAGTGAGACCCAGAGCTCACGAGACCCAGAGCTTGTCGCGCTCACTCATGCTGGCCTCCATCCCCCTGGCAGGGCCTGGGCTGGGGGGGGAGCTCTGCCACAGGAGTGAGTGGCCGCGGCCTCCCTCGCCCCACCCCGCCCCTGCTCACGGCAGCTGCCATTTTTAGGATCAGCCTTTCACTCACTTCTCTGAGAAGCTGGTGTGGCCAGTTACTCTCCTGAGCTGCTCGTTGCTTTATGATAAAACCGGGGCGAGAGCCCCTGTCCTCAACCTTGTCCTGCTGGCTTGTGATAAAGACAAAATGGGATCGTTCACTCATTCATTCATTCAACAAATATTTACTGAGTGCTAGAAATACGGCAGCAAGCAAAGTAGGGACCGTCCTGTCCTTCATGAGGCTTCTGTTCTAATGGGGGTTGACAGCCAATAACACAGAACTTACCCAGTATATATTATGTCAGGTGGGGATCTGTGCATGGGGCAAGGGGAAGGGGCGGGTCGCAGTTGTAACTGGGGTCAATAGGGAACCTGAGAGCCTGACGGTTGAGCAAAGACCTGAAAGCATGTGAGGTGAGCGCCTTCTGGGGAAGAAGAGCAAGGACCCAGAGTGGAGCAGGAGTAAAGCAGACACCAGGCGGCAGGAGCAGAGCCATGAAGGGCCGGCTCATGGACTGTGGGGTCAGAGAGGCCCCCAGGGTGGGAGTGCCGTAGGCCTTCATGGGCCCCCATCAGGGCTCCGGCTTCTGCTCTGAGAGACAGGAATTTCTGACACGGTCTGTCTTGCTTTCTGAAAGGACCACCTGGCTGCTGTTGGTGGAGGAGTGGGTGGGGGTCGCAAGGGCAGAAGCAGATCAGTTGGGGGACGGCTGTCACGGTCCTGGTGAGAGCACAGGCCTGGACCAGGTGGCAGCTGCAGAGGCGGTGGGGACTGGTCCGATTCTGGACATATGCTGTAGATGGAGCAGACAGGATTGATAGAGATAAGGGGTCCAAACCGCAAATCATCACAGAGGGAAGGGGCAGCGCCGAGTAGGAGAACCTGGGAGGAGTCACATTTTTCCTGCAGTGCCGTGAGCCTGTTGTCCCCCAGGATGTCCCTGTCCCCGGGTGTGAGTCCCGGGTGGGCGAGCCGCCCGGTGGGAGGAGCCCCGGGTGGGCGGAGTCCTGGTGGGAGAGGTTCCGATGGGAGGAGCCCAGGGTAGGAGGGGCTCCCAGGGAAGGAGGCTCTGGTGGGAGGGTCCCTGTGGGAGAAGTCCGGGTGAGAGAGGCTCTGGGTGGGAAGGGTCCAGTGTGGAATGAGCCCAGAGTGGGATGGGTCCTGTTGGGATGAGTCTGGGTGGGAGGGGTCCTAGGGGGAGAAGGCGCAAAGGGGAGGGGGCGGAGAGGGGGTCGTGCTCATCAAGAGGCAGTCTCACACCTGGCTGTGTAGCGGACAAAGCCCTTCCTTGTGCCCACACCCTGTGAGATGGTCAGGGCAGACATTACACTCCGCTTCCCCAGCGAGGAAGCACACCCCGAGACAGTGAAGTGCTTTGTTCTAGGTCACACCCATTAGGACTTGAAAGGCAGGCTTTGGGCTCCAGATTCTGCGTTCTTTCTGCAGTGACGAGGCTGGACGGTGGTGATGGAGATGGTCCTAGCACCAGAGCCAACACTGCTGGTGGACAGTGGGCCAGGCACTGTTCCGTTTGGAAATACCAGCTCATCCAATCCCAACGGTCACTCTGTGCATGTTGTACAGTCATCCCCTTTTACAGACAGCAAAACTGAGGACAAGGGCATGCAGACACTAAGGGGCAAACCCAGATTCGACCCTAGGCAGTCTGGCCCTGCAGTCCGTGCACAGCCTGGGGTGTCCCGCACAGTGCAGGCAGCACGTGGACAGTGCAAAGGCTGGGCGGTGTGGGGTTAGAGGCTAAGAGCACACTGTGGCTGGGGGGGTGGGTAAGATTTGAGCTGGCTCTGGAAGCGTCCCTTAGAAGGGTCAGTGAGGACAGTGGCAGGCGTGATGGGAGCGAGAAAAGCGGTATACCCAAGGGGAGTGTGCTGCAGAGAACGCTGAGGAGGAGGCCAGCTGAAGGAGCCAAGAGGGATGGTCAGAGCAGGAGGAAACCAAGACAGCCAGCTGTCACCAGGGCCAAAGGAGCAGGCTCTGAGAAGGGAGGCATCAGCAGTATCAAAGCACACCAGGGGGTCAAGTCGAGGCATCGAGGGGTCCATGATGTTAGGGTCTTTGTTGGGGAACTTACCCACAGTATCCACGGCTCAGGGGGGCAGGGGTCTGACCGTGTGATGCTGGACGATGACTGGAAGGTGAGGACAAGGCAGTGCACTTAGCTTGATCCCTAACATCTCCAGCAAACAGACCAGACCCAGAATGAATGGCCATCAAATCACTAAGATTCACGTGAAAAGAATCAGGTCACAGCTACTGGCAAGGAGCTGAGTTCTGTTTATTGGCGAGAACTGACTCCAAGTCCAAGGGATTCGGCAACCAACAGAACTTCACCTGCTGAAGAGAGCAGCCGTAGTCACCTCCACGTGCTTCACGGAATTTCTGAAGCAAGCATCACTTTCCCACGGGACAGGAAAAGTCACAAGCAGGCCGTATTCAGTCCACAGATACTAGCTGAGCGCCTGTTCTGTGCTAGGCCCTGAGAAGATACGTGGAAAAGGCTACAAAGAGGAGTAGAAAGGAGTCGCAGTGGTTGACACGCAGGCTGATGAAACAGAATAGAGAGCCCAGAAATGTATCACTTCCATGTAAAATCCATATGACGGGGGGGGGGGGGCGGGNGGGGGGGGCGGGCACTGCTCATCGTGTGGGCCGAGGATGACTGGTTATCCACACAACAGAAAGGAAGGCATATCCCTACCTCACACCATATGCAAAATCGATTCCGGGTGAATTAAAGACTTAAGTGTGAAAGACAACATGTAGAAAGATTTAAAAGTCTTATAACTGCAGGTAGACAAGTATTTCTTTTAAAAAATTATATGTCACTGGTTATAAGCGAACAGGATGATAATTCAGCTACAGTAAAATTCAAAACTTCTATTTATCAAAAATACTGTAAAGGAAACAAAAAGACAGGCACAAACTGGAAAAAGAATTTTCAACACAAAAACTGACAAAGTTTTTCTTTAGAATATAAAAAGAACTCTTAGAACCAATAAGAAAAACAGACAAAAACAAAGCAATGGGAAAATGGGCAAAAGTCAGGAATGATACTTCACAGAAGAGGAAACAGGACCAATAAACATATGAAAGGATACTCAGCTTTCATCAGAGAAATGCCGAGTAAAAGCACGATGACGTACCAGTTTACCCACTAGTTTGGCAAAACTTGTCAGATGATGGTGAGTGTTGATGAGGACACGGAGCGACAGGAAAATTGTAATCCTGCCGGCGGAAGCCTAACGGTGCTGCTGACATTTTGGACAATCACTTGGTGTTTCCTAACGAAGTTAAGTGCGTACACACCCTAAAAGCCCACAAACCCACGGTTAGGTGCGTGGCCCAGAGACGCTTAAGACAATGCACCAGGAACGACGGTTAAGGTTGTCGACAGTGGTATTGCTCACTGGAGGAGAAAACTGGAGACCAGACGTCCACCCCCAGGTGAATGAATACATGTGGCATCACGTCCAGGACCGGAAGTCCCGTGGCCACACAGATCAGCCCATGAGCGGTGTGCAAGGGCGCAGCTCATAGAAGAGCTCCCCGTGCCAGCTATCTGTTGCTGTGTAACAAGTTGTCCCGTAATTTAGCAACTTCGAACAGCAGGTGTTTCCTATCACGGTTGCTAAAGGTCGGGAAATCAGGGGCAGCTTAAAAGGGTGCCTCTGGCTCAAAGTCTCTCCTGAGGTTGTGGTCAAGCTGCTGGCCGGGCTGTGGGCTCCTCTCTAGGCTCAAGAGAAGGGTCTCTGCTTCCAGGCTCACTCCGAGGCCTGTGGGTGGGCTGTGGCCCCTCGCCACCCCGGCCTCTCCACGGGGTCACGTCGTGGCAGGGCAAGTGGCTTCTCCCAAGGTAAACATGACCCGAGACAGAGGCTGTGGTCTTCTTATGGGATTTCAGAGGTGACAGCCCGTCACTTCTGCCACGTGTTAGAAACAAGCCGCTAAGTCCAGCCACGGGCAGAAGGAGGAGGGGGACCGCTGGGGACTGTCCTCTTGGTGTGTGACTTCATTTTTATGGCACTTGGAGACAGGCCGCTAAACCGTATGCCGTTCAGGCGTGTGCACCTGTGCGGAAAGGCCACAGTGATCGCGAGCTCGGGATGCGGAGCCCAGAACAGAGTGCGGGGGGCCACCCCGCAGGCAGCTGGTGCAGTGAGCTCGGGGACGCTTCTTTCGTGTCTATGCTTCATAACTGAATTTTACGTGACATGCATTGTGGTTTTTTTCTCTTCAGCTTGGTTTTATGTTTGATATCGTGGAAGTTCCACAGGGTTGCACCTTGGAGTCCGTGGTTCGTGCCGCTTCCTCCCACCCGCCCTTCTCCAGTGGGAGCTCTCTGCTGGCCTTGTGCCCCTCGCTGCTCGCAGTGTGGGCTTGTGCTGCTCGACTCCAAAGCTTCCTGTTGGCGCCATCTGCTTGCTTCCCACATGGGAGGTGAGGATGTGGCCTCCCGGCCTCCCATCACCGTCCCGGCCTCCCTTAATCCTGGTTGGCGTCACGTCCTGCCAGCACGCACGTGCTCTGTTCCTAGCTGTGCCGTCAGGAAAGGATGGCGGCACCTCTCCGGCCAGCTTGTTTCTCCTGGTGAATCACCGTGTTGGTTCCTGTGCTCAGTTCTTTCCTGTATTGATCGCTGACTCAGCTCCACATTCGGGCGGTGTCCCCACCTTTTCTCAGGACCTTCAGGCACATTCGATTTTCTATCAAATCTGTCTTCTTGGAGAAATGTCTCCCAGGGCCTCTGACCTGCTCCAGCCTGGCACTCGGCCAGCATCCAAGGACCACCGGGCCCCGTCCCCCTGGGCCTCTCTCCCACCGTCCTCCAGGGTCTCGCCCCCTCTGTCCCAGGCTCCCTCCTTCTTGGTTCACCCCTTCATGCTGGTGACACAGCTTCTGTGGCTTCGTGTGAAGGGCGCAGAGGAGGCCAGTCTCTGAGTCCTGCAGGTCTGAGCATGTCCCCACTCTCCCTTCAGACTCCACAGTACCTTGGCTGCTGTGGAAATTATTTCCCTTCAGAATTTCGAAGCCGTTGTTCCAGGCTTGCCAGCTTCCAGTGTTGCTGTCAACCAGTCCAAAGTTACCCTGATTTCTGATTCATTGTATTTGACCTCCCCCTCCCTCCCTCTCTCCTTCTATCTCCCTCCCCATCTCTCCCTCTCTCCCTCCCTCTCTCTCTCCCCCTCCCACCCTCTCCCTCCCTCTCTCTCTCCCTCACTGGCTCTGGAACTCCCACAGCAGCTCTCCTTCCCCCCGTGTTCTGAAATTTCACAGTGATGTGCCTCAGTGTGGGTCTTTTCATCCACTGCACTGGGGACAGGGGGCCCTCAATCTAGAAACTTATGTCCTTCAGTTCTGGAAAATTTTTTTGATGATTTCTTTAAGATTACTTCTCTCCTCCTCCATTTTTCCAGTTTTCTTTCTGGAACTGTTATTATTTGAATTGGTAGATGGGTTCAGTGATTTTCTCCTATTTTCATCTCTGCCTTTTGGGAGACCCCTCCACTGACCCCCAGCCCTTCTAGAAAGACCCCTTTGTCCAGCGTCACCTTGCATCTCCTGGGGCCAGAGTGTTGTCTCTCTCACAGTGTTGACTCAGGACAGGGTTACCCCACGTGCTCTTCCCTGCCAAGGTCTGCACGGGATCCAAAGTCCTGTTTCTTTGTTGAACTGACTCGGTCTGTGGCTTTCACGTTAGAGACTCTCCTCAGGTTTCTGGGGACCCCAGTTGTCTGCCCGTGTGGAAGGTCTGAGGGGCATGTGCGTTTAATTTGCCACAAAGTGTCACGTGGTCGCCTGTATCTACCATTTGCCTCATAATATTAAAAAATGAAAAAAAAATAGGCCACACCCTAATGAGGAATTAATAACTATAATAACATCCTTAAAAAACACATACGCCTTTCCTCCCTAGCCCTTAAAGAAAAAGATGGTTCTCTGAAAAATAGCATGACATGAGTATGTGGATCTGTGACAGGTGTAAACCACGGTACTATCGCGAATAGGTTTGAAAACAGCTTCTCCTCTCCGCTCCCACAGCCCTCGATCCCCAGCCCTCGTGGCGGCTCATCGCCTCCCGCCCGGTGAGCCGCACGCCTCTGTCTCCATGACGCGGGACAGTGGGTGTCTCCGTGCCCCCCCAGAGGGGACAGCACTCAAGTCTGACAAGCGAAGCATGAGTGGTGTCCCCAAGACCTGCTTCTACCCCCCACACAATTAGCAGCAATAGGGTGGTGTGTGTGAATGAAAAAGGAACCTGCAAGAACATAAAGGATTTTGAAGAAAAATAAAATCATGAATCGAACATCAAGGTGACGAGACAGCTACCTGTTGCTGCTACCCACACTGCCCTCTAATTTCTTCCTCTCGGCGGCCACTCACGTGTGAGCAGGGCCTGCGGGCTGCTGAGCGCCACCGACACTCGGCTAAGCCTCGGGTTTGCAAGGAGAGGGTCGCTGTGAGGCCCTCCTGCACAGCCGCGCCAGGAACGTGGGCAGAACACAGGCCACAGACTAAGCCCAGACCCCGTGGTCGGCGTCCACGGGGCTGACGAAGGCGGTCGCCTGCGGCCGTCGCTTCTCCTCGGGCACCTGCAGACCTTCCAGCAGGTCCGTGTAGGGTCCGCCGCCGTCGTCACTCCGCAGGCAGCCGTGGGACGAGTCTTTCTCAGATACCCAGTGTCCCGTGTCCCGTCCGTGTCCAAGAACGGACAGTAGCTTCCCTCATCCCCGTATCAAACAGCTCTGCAGCCAAACTTCAAGACACCTCACGGACGTCTCCTCGCTCCCCGGCTGGCACACCGCCCCTCCGTATTTCTCAGTAGACGTTTCTCAGACGGACAGCACCGGCGCCTCGACAGGGCCTGAGCGCCCGCGTGCTGGGGCGGAGCGCGGGGCGGGTGCTGCCCGTGGGGCACGGCCCTCCTAACAGCAGACGGGGGAGCTGGCTGCCAGACTTGGGTGGCTGGCCCACGGCGTGGAGCCACTTGAGCAGACCTGGGACTTGAAGCCGGGCGAGCGGAGGCCAAGGCCACAAGCTCACGTCCTCTCTGCCCTGAGCCCCAACCTCGCCATCCTCACGCCTGACCCGAGACGTCTTCAGGATGAACCGGTGACCCCGGCTCTGCACACATGCATATTTGTGTATGCGTCGCGGGCTTGCAGTGTGGGGCTCTCTCTAAGCGTGCCCCACGTTCAGTCTGTCACCGAGTCCGGCTGTTTCACAGACTCCGAAGCCCACCCCTCCCGGGAAGGATGCCCCACCACCTGCTTGGTGCAGGCCCTGGGTGGGGGGCGGGTGTCTGCCACCACACACCACCCCCCCAGAGCAGCGCACAGCAGTGGAAGGGACAGGGGCCGAGGGGATGCGAGCAGGAGGCACCTGGGACAGGAGCAGGGCACACTCTGTCTTGGGGACCCGAGTGGGCGGCACCAACCTGTACCACTTCCGCCCGTGTGGGCTGACGGGCAGACGCAGGAGGAGGAGGCAGCCAACCAGAAGAGGGCAGGTGGGCCGGCAGGAAGAGGGCAGGTAGGCATCTTAGCCTCGGGGCTCAGCGAGGGGATGCCTTTCCTTGCAGTGTTCCCCTAGAGTTCTGGGCACACGTGCCCTGGTGCAGACAGCTCGGAAAGGCCAATGCACGCATCTCTGCTTGCTGGTACAGGCATCAGGCTGGGGCCAGACAGCCCACTGCCAACGTGCTCCCTCGAATCTGTTCAGGCCAGGCTCCGGTGGGTGGTGAAGGCTGTCCACTGCACCTCCCTCCCGGCACCTTGCACCTGCTTACCACCTGGCTACCTCACCTCTGTGTCCTAGCTTCTAAAGCATCCTGTGAAGTCCCTCGTGTGTGGTCCAGGCAGATCCTGTTAGTAAACATTCTGAACAAGGACTCACCTTCACCTGCCCTGCCACCCCAGGGGCAACCGGGCCCACCTGCCGCACGGGAGTCGAGCCCCATTCTTTCAGGAGGGTGTTCCCTCTGCCTGAACACCCTTGCTCCTGGCCGGCCTGGAAACTCCAGCCTCTCACTAGCCTGCCTATGTTTGGGTCAAGGTCACTGCCCGTTCTCCCCTGTCCACCCACTTCTGCAAATGTCAGCATCCTCCCTGGCCCTCGCCGGAGCTGAGAGCCCTGGGGGCAGGGGCTGTGTGCTGTTGGTCTTTGTATGTCAGCACTTGGCATAGAGCCTGGCACACACCAGTCTTGGTGTCTGGGGATGAGAGGAGGCAGGGAAAGGACAGGGTGCGGTGGGCCCCGGGCAGACCAAATGGGGGTAGTACCCTTCCAGCAGGCGCCTCCCAGGGCAGGGAGCCCAGAGCCCCATCCAGCTCAGCAGGGTGACGGTCAGCACCCCTGCAAACAGGCCCAAGAGCCCCGTGGCGGCAACCTCCCTCTGCGCCCGGGCAGGTGCCCCTTCTCTGGGATTACAGGAAATTGCTAAATGTGTTTGGTGATTTGTTTGACGGTCTCCCCTGTTCAGGAGCCTGTGATTTCAGATCGGTCACATCCACACACACTGTCGCTGGGAAGGGAACATCGGAGCTTTATTCCCGCGTCATTTCATCCAGAGCTGTTTCACCAGGCATGGTGTGCCTCTGGGGGCAGGCCAGCGGCGGGCGGGCACCTTGGTCGCCACCACCTGCAGTGTCCACTTCAGCAAGACCCGTTTCCTCCCCAGCAAGGACCCATCCGCCCAGAGCCTTTACCCCGGCGCTGCGCTCCTTCCACTAAAGCCCTGTCTCCCCCTCGGCAGGTACCACGACCAGCAGGACGTCACCAGTAACTTCTTGGGCGCCATGTGGCTCATCTCCATCACATTCCTGTCCATCGGGTACGGGGACATGGTGCCCCACACGTACTGTGGGAAAGGCGTCTGTCTGCTCACGGGCATCATGGTGAGTACAACAGGAGGGGTCTGCCCAGCAGGTCCCGCCGGCTCGCTGCTGCACAGGGGAAAAGGGCAGATGCTTCTCACGGGTTTAGTTTCCTTTTCTAACAGGGGAATCCGTCCCGGTTCCAGATAGTTAATGGCCTGTTCACAGCCCTCCCCATACGGGCTGGGCAACGCTGGCCTGGGTCTGACCCTGCACGCCCACCTGCCTATGGTCTGCACACCCCAGTAAGCTTCAGGGCTTACACTAAACCTCTCCCTTCCTGCCCGGGGACCCCGCAGACTTGGCCCCACGTCTGAGAAAGCTTAGCCTGAAGTCACGTCGGGGGGACCGGGCAGGGCCCTGAGCCTGTGACGAGTGGGGACGGAAGGCCTGCCCTGCGCTCCTCACGGGCTGCCGGTGAGGGTGGACGGCTATGCTGTCTGCAGTGAGGGGCCACAGGCCGCTGGCGCCCACCACCGCTCCTGCACTGGCCCTGGGATGCGTGGCTGGCCTCGCATCTCAGGGGGACAGGCAGCCACTGCTCTGGGACCCCGAGGCTCAGAGGAGAAAGCACGCAGTGAAGCCAGAGGTGGGGTTGATGAGGTTGGGGAATATACGTGAGGTTCAGTGGGGTTGAGTCGAGAGCTGACGACCAAGAAAGAATTCTTGAGGCGTCTTTGGTGCAAAATGGTGGTTTATTAAAGCACGGGGACAGGACCCGTGGGCAGAAAGAGCTGCTGCACCGGGGTTGTGAGGAATGGCCTATTATATACCCTCAAGTTGGGAGGGGGTTAGGGATAGCGTAAATCTCTAGGGAATTTTGGAAACAAGGTCTCCAGGACCTTGAGGGGGCTAGCTGTTGTTGGGAAAAGGTCATTTATTACCGTCTAATAAAACCTTAGTCATGAGACCCTTCAGATGTGTATCGGTGGGCCATATGCTTGGGGGGTGATTGCCAACACGTATCTTGGGGGGGTTTAGAGATAAAGGAAGTTTCCAAAGGAATTTTTATACGTTAAAGTAGGCTTACAGGGTCTTGGTGGAGGGGAGAGGGTCAGGCCAGGACTGCCTTTTGCCCTTAGCAAAGTATTAACATCGAGGCAGCTGAGTTCCTAGAGGAATGTCACCATGCCTGTTTCAGGGACTTGTCAATGGGCTGTAGGTAGTAAGGACCGTTCCTTTGTCCTCTAGGGCAGCCAGGAGTGCCTGAGGAATGTTGCATCCATCCCTGGGGGGGGGGGGGTCCAGGGTGGTCAGCTTCTGCTTTGTCCTCAGCTTGCCTTCCTTTCCCTCATCAGGGTGTGAGGGTGCACAGGCCCGCGGCTCGGCTGCAGGTCCCCCGTGGACACCACAGCCCAGAGGAGCTCCTCTGCAACCCCCATACTTGGGTGAAAATCTTTCCTTCTGGTGCCCCTCAGACTTTTCCCTCTGAAAGGGAACTATTCCATTTCCTCAGCAAAAAGGGGGCTAAGTCCTCATCAGGGGTGGGGTGACAAGGCAGCTGAATGCGAGGCCCCTTGGAGCAGGGCCCCCGAGCAGGAGAGCCCAGCACTGCCATCTCCTGCCCGGACACAGCCCTCCCCTCTGCGCACTGAAGCCCCTTCCCACGGAAGCCTGGCCCAGGGGCGCAGAAGCCCGCTGGCTCAGCTGTTGAAGCAGAGGCTTAGCGCCGGCGGGAAATCCTGGGTGAGCGGAAGACCTCAGAACAAAGGCCTCCCATCCGTCAGTAGGCATCTGTCTGGGAGGACTCCAGCTGCCACCAGGAACCAGGCAACGATCCTTCCTTCCAGAAAGTAGTGAAATGCTGCCCAAAGGCCAGAGCCTTCCTGTCTCAGCGGCTCCCGGGCGGGCTCTATGCCTCAGGACCGGCTCGCTCTTGGGGCATGAGCCCCGCTCCCCCTCAGCACCTAGCTGTGCCCCGTCTCCCGTCTCCCGAGTCTCCCGGGCTGTGCTCTGACCAACCCCGCAGGAGGCAGGACCCCCGGCCCCACGCCAGCTCCTGGGGATGGGGGTCTTCGGCACAGGGTTTACTCCTGGGCCTGCAGTGTCTGCTCCGAGCCCCGAGGGCCGTCCTCCTGGAGTGAGGTGCGGTCAGAGCGGGAGAACGCGCGGATGAGAAGGGCCGGACCCCCCCCCCTTATTAAAACACAGTGCAGGCCCTTCCTCTTCTCTTTCCCTAAAACCCTGCCACGTAAATCTGAGCCTGTCGTGTTCAGGCGCCCTGTGTTCATGGTCAGTGATCTCACCCGGGTCCAGGTCAGTGGCCTCCCTCAGGGTCAGCCCCACTGAAGAACGAATGCGACTTTTCTAGCTGAGTCATTCTTGCCGGGGGTTTGGCGGTGCGAGCCGCCCTCCCCCTCCCCCGCCTCCCCCGGTGCCTCTGCCGGCAGTGACAGGTGCCGCACTCCAGGTAGGGCTCCCTGTGCGGTTGCCATGGACACCTGGCTGCGAGGAGGCCGGGGGAGGGGAGGGAAGGGGCTGTGTGTGCGGCTGTGAATTGTCTTAATCATTGTTTTCTCCTGGCAGTCCCAGAAACGGTGTCGTTATCAACCCTTAGGCAGGGTCTGTGGTTGTCTGAGCAACGTGACGTTGTTGGCCCAGACCTGGTGTGTTCCAGGGGTTCGGCCACAGCGGATCGGTCAAAGTCCGGCATCTTTCCTGAAGAACGTCCTGAGACAGGGCAGTCGGAGAAAGCTGTCCATGGTCAGTCTCCAGAACCGGGCGTGGCGGCCCCCTTAGGGCCACCCGTGGAAGCCTTTCGGCTCTGCAGGCATCTGGGAGCACGTGGGGCCCCCAAGACCGCTCGGTGGGAGCCCCGCGTCAGGACAGCGAAGCCCGCACTCTGTGGACCCTTCCTGAGTTTGGGACAAACAGACCAAAGCTGTAGGACGGCTGCTGGGGACCCGAGCTCCCCCCACGGCCTCAGGAGAGATGCTCTTTGAACTGCGACGGAATGTGGCGACGCGTTCTGAGTCGCTCTGGAAGGAGGCTCAGCCGGACCCATGGCAGGGTTGGAGATGCGCCTCTCCCTGGAACACCTGGCTTTCAAACCAGCTGTGTCCTGGAGTCCGCTACAGAAACAGAGCTGCCCAAGGCCTCCAGGCTTCCCTCTGCCATTTGGCACCATCCTTGACGCTCGAGAGGAGGCAGGCCAGGTGTGGAGGACCCAAGCTGCAGATGAGTGGGCGGGTTCACCCACCCTGGCCACTCCTTTTTCCACCCGCTCGCTGCCCATCCCGCCCTTCCTGGGGAGCAGGAGCTGGCCAGATGAGACCTGGGAATCCAGCTGCTGTCAGCTGTGACCGAGGACTTGGCACATTGGAAGGCAAAAGTCTGAGTCATGGATTTGCTCCGTCGTGTGACCCCTTGGACGTCACACCAGCAGCTGCTTACCCCTTTCTGTCCCACGCCGTCCTCCTCACGGGCCCCTCTGCCCATGCAAGGATGGCGGGAGCCGGCTGAGGCCTGTGTGCCCTGTCTCCTAAAGTCTCCCCGGGCTGGGACGAGGCCCTGCCCACTGGGCCCCACCGTCCCAGGGGAACACAGGCGAGCGTTACAGCACTTACAGGAGAGCACCGTAGGGGGCAGGGGCTCCCATGACCTGTCCTTCATCTCCACCCAAGAGCCAAAATTGACCATTACCTTATTTTTTTTTTTAAAGATTGATTGATTGATTTTAGAGAGAGACGGAAGTAGAGAATCTCAAGCAGACTCCTGATGAGTGCGGAGCCAGTCTTGGGGCTCGATCTCACAAGCCTGAGATCAGGACCTGAGCAGAAATCAAACTGTTTAGCCAACTGAGCCAGACAGGTGCCCCTTGACTGACCTTCTGACTCAAGTCTTGCCTCCTTCTTCCTCCTGCCTTCCCCTCCTCCTGCGCTCCGCCGGGGCTGTTCAGGGCGCAGCTGCGGTGTTCCCTGTCCGGTCTCTGCTCCAGCTCGCTCTCTCTCTGCACCCCTCCCCTCCCTTCCGTACCCCCCCCCCCCNTTCCGTTTCCCCCCCCCCCGACTTCGGCAGCTACCCACCACTTTCTGGAGGTTCCTGATGTCTGACCCCATCTTCACAAGGTTGCTTCTTAATGGAAATGACCAAATGAGGCTTCATTACTGGCGACTTCCTTAATTACATCCAACTGATGGATTTTCTAGAAGAAAAATAAAGTTGAGAGTATTCACAGCTATCTCTTCAGGTTAGACTTAGTGGTTAAGAACCAGTGCCCTCCAGAGAAACAGTCACAAGGGAGCCTTGGCATCTTTAAGTCAAAAGAAATGGAAAACATAATCCAGTCCACCCTCCTGTCTCCATGCAGAAATTCATCTTCATCGTATAAAACAGATGGTTCCTTAGTTAAAACATTTTGGCTTCCAATTAGAAACCCCCTGCATTTAAGCAGCTGGGCTGTGAGCCATGGCAGGGCCAGGGACCCTCTCCCGGACCCTGGAAATCCAGGATGGTGCACAACTGATCGTTTGATGGGATCCCCAGAGCAGCGTGGTGAGTGGGGGACCCCTCCTCGGCGCCTCTGCCCCCCAGCTTGTAGGGACGATTGAAGTGGAGCTCTGCTCTCCTGGCCCCAGGGGAGGTGAGGAAGAACGGAGCCTGGGGAGGGCCCTCCAAGTGATGCCCCATTTTTAACACTATGATACGTCCTGTTTGGGCTTGGAACTCCCCACGAAGGGGAGGGATCGTACTTGACCTGGTTGAGGGGAGGGAGCACCCCTCTTCCCTCCAGAACAGCTCCTTTTAAGCTCTGTGTTGCTTTTGGAGGCTTGATTAAATCAACGACAGCCATGGGCCAGGCTGTCCAACGTCCCTTGAAAATTGGGCACAGTCTTCTGCAAGACACAGATGTCAAGAAAACACAGCCATCCCCGAGCAAGAGAGGAAGATGAGGTCGGAGAAGGAAATTCACACAGACTCGGTCCTTGTCAGTTAGTTGTGCTGTAAGTGGGCAGTTGGCCAAAGGTACAAGGAAACAGGAAATTAGTCCGGAGCAAATGCCGTGAAGAGCTGGGGGAGGGCATTGCCCCTTCAGCCAAAGCCTTACACCAGCCGGCCCTTGCTGACCATGACGGAGCCGGCCCGTCTTGCCACACGCACTCCTCCCAACTGCAGTGCGCCTTGTGTACCTTTGAGAAACGTCTCTCTCGGTTTCTGACCCATTCTGTTAGACTGATGGGCCAGAAACATTGTCGATGGAGCCCTTTGGCCCTGGGAGCTCCAAGAGCTACACCAGGCTTACGGGGGCTGCAGCGACCGTCTGGCGTCTGGGGGGTCAGACTGTTCCTCTTCACCCCTGAGGGAGGGCAGGGCAGTCCAGACCAGTGTGCAGGGCAGGGCGAGGGCAGGGCGGGGCAGGGGCAGGGGCGAGGCAGGGGCAGAGCAGGACAAGGCAGGGGCAGGGGGGGGGCACAGCAGGGGCAGTGGGGGGGACACAGTGGGGGGTGCAGTGGGGGTGCAGTGGGGTGCAGTCCAGGGTGGAGTGTGGGGTGCATGGCAGGAGCTGCACCGCCCTGACTCTGGTGTCACCATGGCCTTCCCTCTTCCCGGCCCTGTGGTCTGGAGCGGGGGTGGGCTTGGATAAACAAGAGGGAGACAGGTTCCAGCGTCCAGACCCTCCGCCCGCACAGCCTTGCCCAAGACCGACTGTCTGCTATTGTAAAATTCCCCGGAGCCTCAGCCCCACCCTGCTGCATTAGCAACTGGCTGATCCTCGGAAGACTCCGTGGTCTCCCCTCCCCTGGAGGGAGGTCAGCCCCGCAGCTAAGCCAAGAGCCTGGCGGGCCCTCCATGGGGGTGGCCACCAGGGCCCGACCGGCCAGAGACCCCAAGCACCCATGGGCTCCTGGAACCACGCAGTCTTCTGCCTGCAGCTTGCCTTGTAATCACGCCCCACTCTGTCCCCCACAGGGTGCGGGCTGCACTGCCCTCGTGGTGGCCGTGGTGGCCCGAAAGCTGGAGCTCACCAAGGCGGAGAAGCACGTCCACAACTTCATGATGGACACGCAGCTCACCAAGCGGGTAAGAACCACCGTCCATGTCTGAACGTCCACTCAAGCCCAGTGTGGGAGCCAGTCTCAAGGAGACAGTCGAGTGCCATAGGTCAGGGCCACACCTCTCAACGGGGGCGGGGGGGCCAGGAGTCCAGACACCTGCGAACGGCCTCCACACGACGGGTACAACCCCTCAGCACCCCGGGCCCCCGCCTTCCACTAAATCATGTGTACGGTTCAGACAGCCAAACACCTTTCCTGGCAACTGAATGGCGCATCGGTGGCGTGACCCACCCCCTCCCCTAATGGCCCTGAGCCAGTCACCTCGCGTGAAGCAGCATTTCTGTTCAGGCTCAGACAACGGTAGGAAGGGCAGAGTCTTGTCTACACTGAACGTGGGGCTCGAACTCTGACCCCGAGATCAAGAATCGCACGCTTCTCTGACTGAGCCGGCCGGGCGCCCCAGGAAGGGCAGTAGAGTCTTAAAAATGATATTGTATTTAAATCCAATTCTTTAAAAACAATCATTGAAGACAATCCTCACAGCAGAGCCCACATTTCTAATGATGTTCATCGAGGTGTCGTTGTCCTGTCACCCGCGGGGGCTTCTGGGCAATGCTCTTCACTTGCGGTTGGGGAGAGGACGTGCAGGAATGGGGAGCTGGGTCAGCAGCTGGAAGTCTGCCACCCACCCAACTGTCAGAGAAGAGACAGAAACCGGTCCTTCCAGGACAGCAGCCGGACGAGCGAGGCAGGAGCTGTTCCTTAATGACCGCGTTTATGGAGAACTCTCCAGAGCTGCGGACCGAACGGAGGTCAGCAAGAGGATTTCTTGAAAGACTCCTCTTTCTGCGACGAGCATCAGACTCCGTGCTGGGGTCTGGGCCGCAGTGGCCCGTCTCCCTGGTTCAGGACCGAAGTGGCTTAGGGGACCCACGAGCCACTAGGTGCTGGTTTGGGTTTTTGAATGCTAGAGAAGATACTCTGATGACTGCTGCAGCCCAGGAAAACAGTGTTAGCAATAGAGTCGGAGGCAGGAAGGAGAACGGAGGCAGGGAGGCCAGCGCCGGGGAGGCAGCCGGAGGACGCGCGGTTGCCCAGGCCTCTGCACTTCTCAGCAGAATTATTTATGGGGTTTGGTTGTCTGTTCTTTGATTGCACGTATTGGGTTCTTTAAAGAGGCCCCACAGATGCACAAAGGGGTGGGTCCCAGCAGGTGTCCCTGCCTAGTTGGCAGGCAGACAGGTGCACAGGCCCATTGTGGCCCCGATGAACAGCAGAAGGCATGATGTAGCCTCAAGATGGCAGAACGGAGGGCTGTTCCCACAGTGTCCTGAGTGGGATTCACCCGGAAGCCTGCGGCCCAGCAGTCTTCTTCAGCCCCACAACATGCACACGAGTCCAGCTCGGCACCAAGCAAACTACCCCGTGATTGGCACTGCCGTGTGTGGACGCACTTGCACCCGGCGCTGGGGAGGCTGGGGGGAGGCAGGGGTGAGGGCGGGCAGCTCTGCCTCCAGCCCCTTCCCTGCGGCTGCTTCCTTAGAGCAGAGACTGGCAGTGGCATATTCTGGTCCGCTCCGTGAAATCAACGATATACTTTGTATTTCGTGCCATTCCCGCACTTTCTCCATTTTTCACCCCATAAATCAGACGGTAGAGGAAAATAAACCGAGGAGAGCCCGCTCCCTCATGTGACAGGAAAATGAACAGTTTGTCTGCAGTCTGACTGTGGAAGGAGCTGACGCTGTGGTCGCTGATTCCCATCCTTCAAAAATAATTCCATAAATCCTCCTCCAAACCACTTACTTTTTGAAAAGTAGGACTGAAAATCAAATCAGCACATATCTGTGGCTCGTCCACGAGCACCAGGTACCTTTAAAGCTGAATACATCTCACTTTTCTGAGAACACTTAAATCCGTCGGAATGTCCCTTTAATGTCTAGTATCTTCTCCCAGAGGAGCAAGCAACGCAAAGGGGCGGGCGGCTCCTGCAGAGCGAGGACTCTCATGGGCCTGGCGGGCCTGGGGCTTCCAGAGGCTCCTCTCCAAAACCTTGGCTGGAAGGAAGGTACTGGTGAGCTCGGGGAGCCCTGGCCTCAGCTCCCCCGGGCTGTGAGGGAGCCCAGCCCCTCTCCCTGCCCCCACACCCCCGCCCGTCCCCTCCTTGCCCGGAGCCCAGCGGGGGTGAGCGCAGTGTCTCCTGAGACCTCAGTGAAGCACCGGAGAAAGACCCAGGCTCCCAGGAGCCTCTCAAGAGCGGACCGGTAGTGTCTCCCACAGATAAAAGCAATCTATTCTGACAAATGCAGGCAAACCTAATTCTTCAAACACCTAAGCAAACAGAGAAAGAGAGAGAGAAGAATCGTAATTTATTCATCCTAAAAATACGCAGAAGTTCGAGCTGATCCATCTTACCGGTCTTGCTGTAAGGGCACCAGCCCCAGGTGGGCCGTGAGAGTCACACGGCTTTATGCCTTTGCTGTGTGAGTGGAGAGGTGGCAGGGCCGGCTGGTGGCCCGGGGAGGAGCTCAGTCCCGCTTCTCCTGAACCCTTGCCCTCCTCGTGTCACTTGTGCAACTTGTCGACTCTGACTTCCAGCACTTAGTGCGATCAGCCCTTTCCTCAGGGACCTCACAGGGTCACTGCCGTTATTCCAGAACTATCATTTCTGACTGCCCTCTGGGCTGGTACTTAATATATATGTAAATGCCACACAGAGAGACTGGAAAAAAGATGCGTGCTCCCCGTCTTTCCCGCCATGCAATGCTGCGTGTCCCCATCTCTCCGTTTTATGGAACTAACCATACCCATCGTCAGGTCACCCGCTGGACACCACCCTCTGCTCCGGGGACACCAAGATTGGCACCAGGCGGTTCCTGCCCCCTAACCAGCAGGGCAGGCTGCACACGGACAGAAGACGTTCTGTTTGCCACGTCTACTCTCCACGTCGGGCCTCAGGCGTCACGACGTGGGCCTTTGGCTGAGGACTGTCTGTCCTTATCCTTGCCATAAGGGGTTCTTGCCCCAAATACTTTACCTAAGACCGTTTCCCCATGAGGTCAGTGAGTAAGACCCAAACCAAGACCAAAACCTGTCTTTCCTACTCTAGTTCCTTCTCCTGTCTTCCCTGGTCTCTAACGTGGGAACTTACAGCATCGGGGACTGTCCTCTGCCCTGGGCCCCCGGGGCCTGAGCTGCTCCCGCACTCTGGCTTCTCCAGGCCCCCTGCTCATCACACTTTGAGCTGTCACAGGTGCTCGCTCCCTTCCCCTTCGTGAGTCTCCCTGACCCTAGTCTTTCTGCTCTTTGCTTCCCTGTGGGTCCCCTGAGCCTCCAAGACTTAGCTATGAACATATCACCACCCTGCTCAAAACCCTTGGACCCACTCATCAGTGCTAAAGAAACCTTTTCTTTAATTGTGAGCATATGTAAAAGTTTTATTACAATCCTGCTGAAAATACGTTCTTTTCCAGCAGGCTGATGCAAGGATTTACTCATCACAGATCTTAATCTCTTAAAAACTTACCAAGTAATCGGCTGATGGTATCAAATACTAATCCTCCCCCAGAAAGGGCCTGTGGGGGAGCCTGGGTGGCACAGCGGTTAAGCGTCTGCCTTCGGCTCAGGGCGTGATCCCAGCGTTATGGGATTGAGCCCCACATCAGTCCTCTGCTATGGGCCTGCTTCTTCCTCTCCCACTCCCCCTGCTTGTGTTCCCCCTCTCGCTGGCTGTCTCTATCTCT